>NW_027142236.1:6435000-6713397 GCF_036365525.1 Heterodontus francisci
GTCAACCTTCTCTGAATGCTTCAAATACATTTACATCCTTCCTTAAATAAGGAGACCAATACTGTACACAGTACTACAGACATGGTCTCACCAATTTCCAGTATAACTGTAGCATAAACCTCCCTACTTTTATGTTCAATTTCCCATAAATGATATCATTTTATTAGCTTTCCTAATAACTTGCTGAAACTGCATACTAACCTTTTGATATTCATGCACAAGGGTACCCAGATCCCCCTCTATCTTAGAGTTCTGCAATCTTTCACCATTTAGATGATATGCTTCTCTTCTACCTGCCAAAATGGAAAATTTCACATTTTCTCACATAATACTCCATTTCTTTCCCACTTACTTAACCTATCTATATCCCTCAGCATCCTCCTTATGTCTTCTTCACATGTCACTTTCCTATCTATCGTTGTATCATCATCAAATTTAGCAACCATACCTTCAGTCCCTTCATCCAAGTCATTTATATAAAGTGTAAAAAGTTGAGACCCCAGCACATATTACTGTGGCAGACCACTCGTCACATCTTGCCAAGCAGAAAATGGCCCATTTCTGCCTACTCTCTGTTTCCTGTTAGCTAGTCAATCCTCTATCCATGCCAATATTATTCCCCCTGCACCATGAGCTTTTATTTTGCGCAATAACCTTTGACGTGGCACCTTATTAATGGCCTTCTGAAAATCTAAGTACATTACATCCATCAATTGCCCCTTATCCACAGCACATGTTACTTCTTCAAAGACCTGCAATAAATTGTTTAAACATGATTTCCCTTTCACAAACTCATGTTGATTCTGCCGGATTACCTTGACCTTTTTAAAAGCCCTGCTACATCATCTTTAATAATTGCTTCTAACATTTTACCTAAGAGAGATGTTAAACTAACTGGCCTGTAGTTTCATGCTTTCTGTTTCCCTTACTTTTTGAATAAAGCAGTTACATTCACTATTTTCCAATCTAACTGAACCTTCCCCGAATCTAGAGAATTTTGGAAAATTAAAACTAATGCATCAACTATCTCACTAGCCACTATCTTTTAACACCCTGCAATCAAGTCTATCAGGACCTGGGAACTTGACAGCCCGCAGCTCCATCTACTTGCTCAGTACCACTTCCCTGGTTGTTGGGATTTTCTTGAGTTCCTTCCCCCCCTCTTCCATTTCCTGGCTTACTGCTAATACTGGGATGTTACTTGTATCCTCCATAGTGAAGACTGAAGCAAAATTCATGTTCAATTCACCTGTTATCTCCTTATTATTCATCATTAATTACCCAGACTTACTTTCTATAGGACCAACGCTCACGTTGTTAACTCTTCTTTAAATATTTAGAACCTCTTACTATCTGTCTTTTTTATTTCTTGTCTGTTTTCGCTCGTATTCTAATTTTTACCTCCTTATTAATCTTTAACTGTTCTTTGCTGCTGTTTATAATCTGTCAAATCTTCTGACCTGCCACTCATCTTTGCATAATTATATGCTTTTTCTTTAAGTTTAATTCTATATTTAACAATTTCAGTTCACCACTGATGGCGGATCCTGTCAGACTTTAGGTGTAATAGTTCCCTGGTGAGGGTGATTATTTGAATTTCCTCTCTCCCTTTTTGCCTCTTGATTTTGTATCTTTGGAACGTTTTCTAAGTTTTCTACAGTGAAAGCAGACAAAAAATATCTGTTTAACCACTCCTCCATGTCCTTGCTTCTTATGATTAATTCCCCAAACTCACTCCCGAGAGGACTAACAATAACTTTAGTTACTCTTTTCCGTTTTAAATTTTGTAGAAACTCATACTCTCTGTTTATCTTGCCAGCTAGCTTTCTCCCACACTGTACTTTTTCACGCTTATTTTCTTTTGTCATTCATTGCTGGTTCTTAAAATCTGTCCAAGCTTTTCACCTACCATTAATCTTTGCAGATTTGTACAGTGTTTCTTACAATTTAATATTATCCTTATATTCCCTATTTAACCTTCTCCAAGAGTCTTTCTTTCTCAGAGATAAACCTTTGCTGAGAGTTGTTAAGTATCTCCTTAAAAGTCAGCCACTGCATCTCGGCTGTTCTAACTTTTAATCTAGTTTCCCAGTTTACTTTAGTTGAATATGCCTTCATATCCTTATAATTACCTTAATTTGGGTTAAAAGAAAACACACTCTTAGACCACAGTTTTCCCTTCAATCTGAACGTTGAAATTCTATCATGTTATGATCATTGTCGCCTAGAAGCTCCTTTACCATGAGGTTCTTGATTAATACTGTCTCACTGCACATTACCAGTTCCAGAACAGCCTGCTCCTGGTTGGCTCCAGAACGTGTTGCTCTGAGGAATTTTCACGAATAAACTTTATGAACTAATTTCCCAGGCGACCTTTGCCAATCTGATTTGCCCAATCTAAATGTAGATTAATGTCACCCATGATTATTGTGGTACCTTTCTTGCACACCCCATTTATTTCTTCGGGTATACTCTGTTCTACAGAAAACAATGTAGGTCACTGAGCACAGGGATGTTGGGTGAACGAGACTTTGTGCGATTTTGGATATGGATAGCAGAGTTTTGGATAGACTGTTGTTTAAGGCAGTTCGTAACAGGGATGGTAACCAGGACAGCATTGATATAGTAGATTTGACAAAGGCACAGACCAGTGTTTATGCAGCAAATGGGCTTACATGAAGGACGATATTATGTTCGTTGTTAAGAACAGTAAAACAGTTAATCATAGAAGTAATAGCTGGATAGAGAGACTTACCAGGGACACCAATAGCAGCGAGGATGGGAGAATAAATGTATTGAGTTATCCTCAGTGTGAAATAGATCCGATCCGCTAATGTCATCCAAGAATAATCCACAGTAAGATAGTCAAACCAAAAGGATAAACTCCTGCCCATTGTTGTAACATTCCAATCTATTGTTCCGAGATTCTGACCCATTGTTGTAACATTCCAATCTATTGTTCTGACCCATTGCTCTAACATTCCAATCTGTTGTTCTCAGATTCTGACCTACGGTTGTAACATTCCAATCTATTGTTCTCAGATTCTCAGATTCTCATCTATCCTCTCCCTCTCTCTCGCTGGAGCTGCTTTTCCCTGTTCCCGCCGGCAGTGATGCTGCTGCTGACACTCAGGGATTACACATTGAAAGGAACCTCTTATTAATAGAAGAGGGAAACCCTGCAGTGACACAATTAAGGTCCATAGAGAACGACATTAATTACAGTCACTGAACAAACAGGTTCAATTAACCCCTTTCAATCCAACACCTTTTGTACCACAATAAAGTAGAATATGTACCCGGTCTGGATGGGATGCATAAGACTTGCTGAGGGAAGGAATGGTGGAAACAGCAGAGGCACTGGCCAGAATCTTCCAATCCTCCTTGGATATGAGAGTGGCGACAAGGGACTAGAGGGTTGTACGTATGACACCCAGCCATATATGGAGATATTGGGTCAGATGACCAACAGCTTGGTGAAAGAGTATCTTAAATAAGGAAAGTTAGTGGAGAGGCAGAGAGGCAGAGAGGTGGAGCTCTGTTGTGCTCATCACTAAGAGTGGGGTGGCCGCGGCGGGGGTGGGGGGCGGGAGCTTTAAGAGAGTTTGAATAAGTAAAACCAGGAATACAATGTCATTAGCAGATCACAGGAAATCGTCAATTGGTAACCTGGCGGGGAACAATACAGGCACACCTGGGGAGACGGACATCCTAAGGATTATCGAGCAGTATGATGTCTCTTCAGACGACAAGAAAAGATTGGATGCCCACCAAAGCTACTAAGTATCATCACCTCGTGCCATGACAATATGAAAGGCACAATTCAACATGGTGGCTCTTCATCAGAGCACTTTCCTATCCTGAGTGGTGTGAAACAGGGCTGTGTTCTCGCACCCACTCTTCTTGGGATTTTCTTCTCCCTGCTGCTTTCACATGCGTTCAAGTCCTCTTAAGAAGTAACTTTCCTCCACACAAGATGAGGGGGCAGGTTGTTCAACCTTGCCCGTCTAAGAGCGAAGTCCAAAGTCTGGAAAGTCCTCATCAGGGAACTGCTCTTTGCTGACGATGCTGCTTTAACATCTCACACTGAAGAGTGCCTGCAGAGTCTCATCGACAGGTTTGCGGCTGCCTGCAATGAATTTGGCCCAACCATCAGCCTCAAGAAAACGTACATCATGGGGCAGGACGTCAGAAATGTTCCATCCATCAATATTGGCGACCACGCTCTGGAAGTGGTTCAAGAGTTCACCTACCTAGGCTCAACTATCACCAGTAACCTGTCTGTCGATGCAGAAATCAACAAGCGCATGGGAAAGGCTTCCACTGCTATGTCCAAACTGGCTAAGAGATTGTGGGAAAATGGCGCACTGACACGGAACACAAAAGTCCGAGTGTATCAGGTCTGTGTCCTCAGTACCTTGCTTTGTGGCAGCGAGGCCTGGACAACGTATGTCAGCCAAGAGCGATGTCTCAATTCATTCCATCTTCGCTGCCTCCGGAGAATACTTGGCATCAGGTGGCAGGACCGTATCTCCAACACAGAAGTCCTTGAGGCGGCCAACATCCCCAGCTTGTTCACACGACTGAGTCAGCGGCGCCTGTGATGGCTTGGCCATGTGAGCCGCATGGAAGATGGCAGGATCCCCAAAGACACATTGTACAGCGAGCTCGCCACTGGTATCAGACCCACCGGCCATCCATGTCTCCGTTATAAAGACGTCTGCAAACGCGACATGAAATCCTGTGACATTGATCACAAGTCGTGGGAGTCAGTTGCCAGCACTTTTCAGAGCTGGCAGGCAGCCATAAAGACGGGGCTAAAATGTGGCGAGTCGAAGAGACTTAGTAGTTGGCAGGAAAAAAGACAGAGGCGCAAGGGGAGAGCCAACTGTGTAACAGCCCCGATAAACAAATTTCTCTGCAGCACCTGTGGAAGAGCCTGTCACTCTAGAATTGGCCTTTATAGCCACTCCACGCGCTGCTTCACAAACCACTGACCACCTCCAGGCGCGTATCCATCGTCTCTCGAGATAAGGAGACCAAAGAGAATGATGGGGATTTCGATTTAATTCCCAATAGAATATCTGAGGATGTCCAGAAATACAAATTTAAGATAAAAAAGGGTTGCGACAAGTTGGTTAATGGGGCACATCTCTGCACCTGACGGTTAAATAAAAGACACAAAAAATTGAAGGAAGCGATGGACAATTTACAGAAGGAAAATTCAGGTTGGTAGGAGAACATTGGCATCCTGTACAATCAGTTACTCTGGGATCAGGAGCCACATGATGGAGTATATTATCCACAGAGAAAATTATAACAAATACTGGACCAAAACACTGAGTTACAGGCAGACCCTCCCAGACTAGGTGAGGAGTTAGAAGAAGTGAGGAGGGGCTATGAGGGAATTAGACCCGTGTTAAAGCTCTGCCTCCCCTGAAGCTGACCATACCCTGTGTTGAGATAAAATCTGACAGCTTCAGACAAAGTCAGACATCAGTGGGCAGTGGTGGCTGCTGTCTCCAAACACAAATCCAGATATCCCGGTTCTTCTTAGGACAACATATTTGTGAGCCTCACAGTCTCTGCTCAACCTCCTCCATAAAAGGATGACAAGATAACTGGAAATTACCAGGGTGTGTGGTCACCTGGGCCTAAACTGCAGACCAGTCTAAGAACAAGAGTGATATAGATGGGGTCAGTGAGCAACTAACCACAGTCACTGACAGTGAGAGAGATGTCACCACCACAACCACACAGAGGCTCCTTACAGCCGTTGAGTCTATGGCTCTAAAGCAGGAACTGGGAATGGTGGATATGAGCAGAAGCTCCCTCGATCTGAGTGTTCTGTGTTCCAATATCCAAATTATTTATATATATCAGAAAAGTATCAGTGGTCCAATCACTGCCCCTTGGGGAAACACCACTGTCTACCTTCCTCCAGTCTGAAAAAAGCAATTGTTTACCACAACTCACTGTTTTCTCTCATTAAGCCAGTTTGTTTTTTTATCCAAACTGACACTGACCCTCCTATTCCATGAGAATCAATGAACTGTCGAGCTGTCACAAACAGACTGTAAAAGAAACTACATGTTCAGCTTAAAATCAAGTGTAATGCTAAATGCAATAGTTAACTAACTTTTGGAAGGAGATCAACTCTTCGATCTCTTAAAATTCAGTCACTCATTAACTGTATTGTGTTTAGTACTCTGTACAAGTATTAGTCCCTAAAACTGGACTCTGTGCAACTTACTGTATTTAGGGTTTTGGAAGAGAGTTCCAGAGCTAAGGGTAGAGAACAGAAAGTGCTGGAAATACTCAGCTGGTCTGGCAGCATCGGTGTAGAGAGAAACACTGTTAATGTTTCAGATCTGTGACCCTTCATCAGAACTGGTAAACGTCATAAATGATGATGTATAAGCTTGAGATGGTGAGACCATGGACGTCCTTCTTTCCACCACCCCCAATCCCTCACCCAATCCTCCCCTTCGTATTTTATACTTTCCAATGACACCCCAAAACTGCCAGCTTCCCAGTCACAGCAGCTCCAGGAGACTGAGAGAGAGCAGCAGCACAGCACTGATGGTGATTCCCCATCACTCCGTCTGATACTCACAGTCACCAGATCAAATACTTCCACTGTGTGTACCTTAGAGGGTGGTATAGAGTCGGAATCAGCACGGGGTGAGTCACCGAGCACGAGTGAGCTGCAGCCAGGCCACGGGTAAGGGATAGTTTATGTGTCAGGTCACCGGAGGGCGAGGTCACGAACGAGTTATAATACACAGGACTCAGATGTGAACATTGCTGGAGCTGCTGCCCATGTCGATGTTGTGCAGTCTGAATCTGAGTCCTCAAACCCAGAGCTGCTCGAGGAGGTCCTGCAAGGCCATCTACAGACTCCCTCAGTGAAAGTCAACAGCCTTCCACCAGCCATGCTGCAGCCACTGGGGAAACACTATGTAGGAGAACTAGGCAAGATGAGGTAATCCATCAGACAGGCACTAAGTGAATACACAAGGGTGAATAATTCAGTTTTGTTTGTATAATTGGATGTGTTGTTGGATGACGATGTTAATGAAAAGGTTCTTGTTGGTGTTTTTTATTGCAGGATGGTGACCGAGGGGTCACTGTGATGGGGCGTCTCAGATGGGTGTAATGGTGGAGAATAGGGGATCCATGGTGGGAAAGGGAAGTTGTCCGATGAGAGCTGGAGTCATAGCAAACACTCCCCAACAGCCTTTCCGGGTCGAAGGCATCTAGGAAATATCCTCCTTACCTCCTCCTCCTTCTGAGTTGGCCTCCATATTCCTGGTGCCAATGCCTGTGTCCTCATGATGGTGATGATCTGAAGGGTGCAGCAGAACACCATGAATTTGGACACCTGCTCCAGTGTGTACTGGAGGGCTCCCCCTGAGCGGTTCAGACATCAGAAGCATTGCTTCATCTGGTGGTTTTGTGTGGCGGAGGGGAGTGTCCAGAGTTTGGAGGTCATGAGCCACATTCTGGTTCTGCATGGAGGCCCGAAGTGTTGGCACCAGCTGACTGCTTCAGAATGAAGGTATGGTGGCTGCTGCCAGGATAGTGGACATTCACCAACATGATGTTCTGGGCATGCTCACACACCAACTGTACATTAATAGAGTGAGAGTTATTTCAGTTCTTGTCCCTCTCCCCGTTGACATGGGGACCCCGCAGAGACATCTACACCATCAGGAATCCCGCTATCCTGACAAAGCCACGGAACCTCTCATCCTGCATCTCCCTGCTGAGGTAGCAGACAGTATAATTCAACTCACCCGACATAGATGGCCTCCGTCACACAGCAGATACATCAACAGACAACATAGAGAGAGATAATAGATATGTCACCCGCTCTTTCCTGGACAGATCCACATAAGAACATAGAAACTAGGAGCAGGAGTAGGCAATTCCACCCCTCCAGCCTGCCCCACCATTCAATACGATCATTGCTGATCTCATCTCGGCCTCAACACCACTTTTCTGCCAATTCTCCATCACCCTTCAACCCATTTCTAATTAAAAATCTGTCTATCTCCTCCTTAAGGTTACTTAATGTCCCGGCATCCACCACACTCTGGAGTAGTGAATTCCACAGACTTACGACTGATTGAGAGAAGAAATTTCTCTTCATATCTGTTTTAAATCTGGTACGCCTTATCTTAAAACTATGACCTCTCGTTCTAGATTGCCCCACAAGAGGAAACATCTTCTCTCCGTCTACTTTATCAATCCCTTAATCATCGTATATACCTCTATTAGATTTCCTCTTATTGTTCTAAACTCTGGAGAGTAAATGCATAAACTGCTCAATCTCTCTCCATAAGAAAAACCCCTCATCCCTGGAATCAATCTAGTGACCCTCCTATGAACTGCCTCCAATGCAACTACATCGATCCTCAAGTAAGGAGACTAAAACTATACGCAGTACTCCAGGTGCGGTCTCATTAATGCCTTGTACAGTTGCAGCAACACTTCCCTACTTTTATATTATATTCCTTTAGCAATAAATGCCAAAATTCCATTTGCCTTCCTTTTCACCTGCTGTACCTGCAAACAGGCTTTCTGTGATTCATGCACGAGGACACCCAGATCCCTCAGCACCGAAGTACTCTGAAGTTTCTCTCCATTTAGATAATAATTTACCTTTCTATTTTTCTGACCAATATTGATAACCTCACACTTAACCACGTTAAACTCCATCTGCCAAATTTTGGCCCATTCACCTAATCTATCCATTTCAATTTGTAAATTTCTTATGTATTTATTGCAACTTACTATCCAATCTATTTTAGTGTCATCTTCAAATGTGGCTATAGTACCTTCTATCCCTTCATCCAAGTCATTAATATAGATTGTAAATAGTTGGGGCCCAAGGACGAACCTTCTGACACCCCAGTAATACATCTTGCCAACCAGAAAAAGATCCATTAATCCCGACTCTCGGTTTTCTGTTGCTTCGCCAATCCTCTATCCAAGCTAATAAATTGCCCCTAATCCCATGTGACCTTACCTTGTGTATTAACCTTTCGTGTGGCACCTTATCAAATGCCTTCTGGAAGTCCAGATATACTACATCTGCAGGATCCCCATTTTCCACATTTCTTGTCAAAGCTTCGAAGCACTCTAGCAAATTCGTCAAATAGGATTTACCCTTCATAAAACCATGCTGACTCTGATGGGTTGCGTTTTGACTTTCTTAAAGTCCTGTTATTACTTCCTTAACAGTGGATTCTAACAATTTCCCAACAATAGATGTTAAACTAATTGGACTAGTATTTCCTACTTTCTGTCTCCCTCCCTTTTTGAATAAGGGTGTTATACTGTTTTTTTTCCAATCCACTGGAACCTTTCCTGCATCCAGAGAATTTTGGAATGTTGTAACCAATGGATCCACTATCTCCGCTGCCATATCCTTTAAGATCCAAGGATGTAGGCCATCAGGCTCTGGGGATTTGTCTGCCTTCAATCCCAATAGTTTGTTCAGTACTTCTTCTGTAGTGATTTTCTTTTATTCATTCATGGGATGTTGGGTCGCTGACCAGGCCAACATTTATTGCCCATCCCTAATTGCTCTTGGGAAGGTGGTGGTGAACTGCCTTCTTGAACCACGCCAGCCCATGTGGCGTAGGTACACCCACAGTGCTGTTAGGAAGGATCTTCCAGGATTTTGACCCAGCGACAGTGAAGGAACGGCGATACAGCTCTAAGTCAGGATGGTGCGTGACTTGGAGAGGAACTTGCAGGTGGTGATGTTCCCATGTATTTGCTGCCCTTGTCCTTCTAGTTGGTAGAGGTCGCGGGTTTGGAAGGTGCTGTCGAAGGAGCCTTGGTGCATTGCTGCAGTGCATCTTGTAGATGGTACACACTGCTGCCACTTGGCGTTGGTGGTGAATGGAGTGAATGTTTGTGGATGACGTGCCAGTCAAGCGGGCTACTTTGTTCTGGATGGTGTCGAACATCTTGCGTATTGTTGGAGCTGCACCCATCCAGGCAAGTGGAGAGTATTCCATCACACTCCTGACTTGTGCCTTGTAGATGGTGGACTGGCACTGGGGAGTCAGGAGGTGAGTTACTCGCCTCGGGATTCCGAGCCTTTGACCTGCTCTTGTAGCCACGGTATTTATATGGCTACTCCAGTTCAATTTCTGGTCAATGGTAACCCCTAGGACGTTGATAGTGGGGGATTCAGCGATGGTAATGCCGTTGAATGTCAAGGGGAGATGGTTAGATTCTCTCTTTTTGGAGATAGCCATTGCCTGGCACTTATGTGGCGCGAATGTGACTTGCCACTTATCAGCCCAAGCCTGGATATTGTCCAGGTCTTGCTGCATATCTACACAGACTGCTTCAGTATCTGAGGAGTCACGAATGTTGCTGAACATTATACAATCATCAGCGAACATCCCCACTTCTGACCTTATGATTGAAGGAAGGTCATTGATGAAGCAGCTGAAGATGGTTGGGCCGAGGACACTACACTGAGGAACTCCTGCAGTGATGTCTTGGAGCTCAGATGAATGACCTCCAACAACCACAACCATCTTGCTTTGCACTAGGTATGACTCCAGCCAGCAGAGAAGTTTCCCCTGATTCCCATTGACCTCAGTTTTACCAGGGCTCCTTGATGCCATACTCTGCCAAATGCTGCCCTAGAGTCACTCTCACCTCACCTCTTGAGTTCTACTCTTTTGTCCATGTTTGAACCAAAGCTGTAATGAGGTCAGGAGCTGAGTGGCCCTGGTGGAACCCAAACTGAGCGTCACTGATAAGTTGTTGCTAAGCAAGTGCTGCTTGATGGCACTGTTGATGACACCTTCCATCACTTTACTGATGATTGAGAGGAGGCTGATAGGGCGGTAATTGGCCGGGTTGGACTTGTCCTGCCTTTTGTGTACAGGACATACCTGGGCAATTTTCCACATTGCAGGGTAGATGCCAGTGTTGTTGCTGCACTGGAACAGCTTGGCTCGGGGCGTGGCAAGTTCTGGAGCACAGGTCTTCAGTACTATTGCCGGAATATTGTCAGGGCCCATAGCTTTTGCAGTATCCGATGCCTTCAGTCGTTTCTTTACATCACGCAGTGTGAATCGAATTGGCTGAAGTTTGGCATCTGTGAGGCTGGGGAGTTCAGGAGGAGGCCGAGATGGATCATCAACTTGGCACTTCTGGCTGAAGATTGTTGCAAATGCTTCAGCCTTATCTTTCACACTGATGTGCTGGGATCCCCCATCAATGAGGATGGGGATATTTGTGGAGCCAGCTCCTCCAGTGAGTTGTTTAATTGTCCACCACCATTCTCGACTGGATGTGGCAGGACTGCAGAGCTTCGATCTGATCCGTTGATTATGAGATCGCTTTGCTCTGTCTATCTCATGCTGCTGATGCATTTTGGCATGCAAGTAGACCTGTGTTGTAGCTTCACCAGGTTGACACCTCATTTTGAGGTATGCCTGGTGCTGCTCCTGGCATGCCCTCCTGCACTCTTCACTGAACCAAGGTTGGTCTCCTGGCTTGACGGTAATGGTAGAGTGGGGGATATGCCGGGCCATGAGGTTACAGATTGTGGTTGAGTACAATTCTGCTGCTGCTGATGGTCCACAGCGCCTGATGTATGCCCAGTTTTGCATTGCTAGATCTGTTCGAAATCTATCCCATTCAGCACGGTGATAGTGCCACACAACACGATTGACGGTATCCTCAATGTGCAGGCGGGACTTCGTCTCCACAAGGACTGTGCGGTGGTCACTCCTACCAATACTGTCATGGACAGATGCTTCTGCGGCAGGCAGATTGGTGAGGATGAGGTCAATATGTTCTTCCCTCGTGTTGGTTCCCCCACCACCAGCCGCAGACCCAGTCTTGCAGCTATGTCCTTTAGGACTCGGAGAGCTCGGTACGTAGTGGTGCTGCCGAGCCACTCTTGGTGATGGACATTGAAGTCCCCCACCCAGAGTACATTTTGTGCCCTTGCCACCCTCAGAGTTTCCTCCAAGTGGTGTTCAACAGGCAGGACTACTGACTCATCAGCTGAGGGAGTGCGGTGGGTGATAATCAGTAGGAGGTTACCTTGCCCATGTTTGACCTGATGTCATGAGACTTCATGGAGTCTGGAGTCGAATTTGCGGATTCCCAGGGCAACTCCATCCCTACTGTATACCACTGTGCCACCACCTCTGCTGGGTCTGTCCTGCCGGTGGGACAGGACGTACCCGGGGATGGTGATGGCAGTGTCTGGGACATTGTCTGGAAGGTATGATTCCATGAGAATGACTCTGTCAGGCTGTTGCTTGACTAGTCGATAAGACAGCTCTCCCAACTTTGGCACAAGCCCCCAGATGTTAGTAAGGAGGACTTTTCAGGGTCGACAGGGCTGTGTTTTCCGTTGTCGTTTCCGGTGCCTCGGTTGATGCCGGGTGGTCTGTCTGGTTTCATTCCTTAGCATAGACTTTGTAGCGGTTAGGGATAACGGAAGGGCTTGCTGGGACATTTCAAAGCGCATCTCTTATTTTGAAATTGTGTCTGCTTGTTCTGCACTCTCCAACCAGGGGATACATGTTAGTTTCATCTACCCTGTCTATCCCTTTAAGTATTTTGTAGGATTCAATGAGATCACCTCTCATTCTTCGAAAACCGAGAGAATACATGTCCAGTTTCCACAATCTCTCTTCATAGGACAGTCCCACCAGCCCGGGAACAAGTCTGGTGACCCTTCTTTGCACTCCCTCTGTGGTCATAACATCCTGCCTCAGGTAAGGGGACCTTACTGCACACAGTACTCCAAGTGCAGTCTCACCAATGTTCTATACAATTGCAGCAAGACTTCACTACTCCTGTAAACAAATGGTCTTGTGATAAATGCTGACATACCATTAGCCTTCCTAAGTGCGTGCTGCACCTTCATGTTCGCTTTCAGCGACCTATTGATGAGGACACCCAGGTCCCTTTGTGCATCTGCACTTTCTAATCTCTCACCATTTAAAAAAAATACTCTGCACATCTATTCATTCTATCAAAGTGGCTAACCTCACATTTTTCCACATTATATTCCATCTGCCACATTCTTGCCCGCTCAGTCTGTCCAAATCCCTTGAAGCCGCTTTGCATATTCCTCACAACACACATTCCCACCTAGTTTTGTGTCATCTGCAAAGTTGAAAATATTACGTTGGTCCCCATACCCAAATCATTGATATATATTGTGAAGAGCTGGGGCCCAAGTACTCATCCCTGCGGTACTCCAGTTTTCACAGCCTGCCAATGCAAGAATATCCCGTTTATTCCTATTCTCTGTTTCCTGCCTGTTAACCAATCCTTATTGCATGTCAGTACATTACCTTCTATCCCATGTTCTTTAATTTTGCTTACCAACCTCCTGTTGGGCACTTTATCAAAAGCCTTCTAAAAGTCCACCGGCTCCCCTTTCCTATACTGATAGTAACATCCTAAAAAAAACTCCAACATGTTCATCAAGCATGAATTCCCATTCATAAATCCATATAGCCTCTGCCCAATCAGATCCATTTATCGCATACTCTAAAATAGATTCTAGCATGTTCCCTAGTACTGATGTAAGGCTAACAGGTCTGTAGTTCCCACTTTTCTCTTTCCCTCACTTCCTAAATAGTGGGATGACATTTGCTACCTTCCAATCTGCAGGAAGCGTTCCAGAATAGATAGAATTTTTCAGGATGATCACCAATGCATGAACAATCTCCATTGCTACTTCCGGCAACACTCTGGGATATAAACTTTCAGATCCTGGGTAACTGACAAACAACAGTCCTATTAATGTCTCCAATACAAACTTCTTACGAATACTAATTTCTTTCAATTCCTCATTCTCCCAATCCCTTGGATCTCTAATTCTGGGAGATTTCTTGTATCTTCCTCAGTGAAGACAGACACAAAATAATCAATTAAGTTCTCTGTCATTTCTCTATTCCCCATTATACATTCTCCTGACTCTGCCTGTAATGGACCCACATTTGTCTTAGCTAAACGTTACCTTTAAAAGTATCTATAGAAGATTGTACAGTCTGTTTTGGTGTTTACTTTTGACCTGTGGATACAAACACTCAAGATACAGCCCACATATATAAATCTCAGAGTGGTGATCCTTCTCGAGGAGTTCGAAAACTCGCTCCTCCTTCTATTAAAACCCAGATAGAGGAACAAAAGGTTCAAGGAGCCAGGCAGGTTGCAATGCTAACTGATGAATTTTCCCTTGTACATAAGGCCTTACCCCAAAGGGAAGACCTTCCCTAGTCACCCCAAAGACTCGAGGTGAAAAGACAGAAGGGTAATTGGAGTCCGAACAGACATGAGCAAGAAGGAAAAGCTGGACACAGAGGGGGCCTCCTCAGGCTAAATAGGACGGTACTGAGAGCAGGAGTAACGGCCGAAGATCTGTGTGTTTACACTAATTATACAGTTGAATGATGGAAGTGACGGGGAAAACCTGTAGGATTAATCAGGGTCCACCAGATCAGTGCAGGAAAAGGTGCCCGAATGGAAAGCACAGCAGATCAGGCTGTGCCTTTAACTGTGGTAGTCAGAGCCAGTAAATCTACCGCAAAGAGTGCAGGAAAACTTAGCAAAATCCCTGAGAGTTACCAAGAATTTGTATCCATAGGAAAAGTGACCCCATCCCCCTCGACTGAGGCAAGTAAGCCCATAGTCATACTGAGGGATACAGGGGCCACCCAATCCCTGATGCTGGGAAAAGGTATCACCTTTCTCCGAGCATGCAGTGAATGCGAGAGTGTTAGTGACTGGTTTTGGAAGACTGTAAATGTCCATACCTTTATATCGGCTGCTCTTGGTGAGTGACTCAGTTTCAGGAATGGTCACCATGGGGATTGTACCTAGTTTACCAGTTGATGGGTCGACCTGCTCCTGGGTAATGATGTGACAGGGGACAAGGTGGCAGCTTCCCTAGTAGTGCCAGAGAGACCACAATAGGTATGGGAGAGAGAGCAGTTACAGGAGAAGGTCACTGGCATTCTCCCTGGTTATATGGTAACTCGGTCCATGGCCAATCTCCTGAACTGACACTGCAGACGGATGATCCTACTGTCTGGTTGCATAAAGCCATCTTTGGGAAGTTAGAGGACCAAAAGGATTTGTTCAACAGATCTTCATTAGTTGAGACTCAACAACCTGACCCAGTATTAACTATTTCGCACAGTCTGTCCAAACCAAAACTGAAGCAGAGTGAGTTGCAGAGTGCCGAGTTGCGGAGTTCCGAAGAAGGGACACTGACCCAAAACGTTAACTCTGCTTCTCTTTCCGCAGATGCTGCCAGACCTGCTGAGTGATACCAGCATTTCTTGTTTTTGTTTCAGATTTCCAGCATCCGCAGTATTTTGCTTTTATTTGAGTTGCAGAGTGCTACTATTTAAAGGATGAGGTGCTGATGAGGAAGTGCAGACCTCCTCACAGACCTGCGGATGAAGAGTGGACATTGGTTCATCAGATAATGGTACTGCTGAGGTCCCTTAAAGAACTATTAAGAATGCCCCACGAGATTCCAATGAATCGACATGGCAGTGTATGAAAAATCGAAGCCCGCATACGACAGCATTTTGACTGGGCACAACTCCACAAAGATGTGGTGGAGTTCTGTAAAACTGGTCACATGTGCCAGATTGTGGGGAAGCCCCAACCTGCAATACAACCTGCACCCTAATTCCCATAGCTGCTCTTTGGGAACCCTTCAGCACAGTGCTGGTGGATTGTGTGGGACACCTGCTGAAAACAAGTGAAAAACAAGTGAAAACCAGTATTTTCTCACCGTGATGGATGTGGTGACCCGATTCCCAGAGGCCATTCTCCTGAAGAACTATCTCTGCCAAGGTAGTTGTGGAGGGGCTAACCCAATTCTTTACCCGATATGGGCTGCCTGCTGAGATCAAGATGGACCAGGGCACACATTTTATGTCCAGTATTTTTGAAAAGTTCATGGGTAATCTGGACATAACCCAGCTAAAGTCATCAGCCTACCACCCACAGTCACAAGGGGCTTTGTAGCGGTCTCACCAGGCCCTCAAGACAATGATCAGGCCGTACTGCTATGAATAACTCCATGACTGGGACAAAGGGATGGGATTTCTCCTGGTGGTTACCAGGGACTTATCCAATGATTCCACTGGCTTTAGTCTCTTTGAATTATTTCATGGACATGGGGTGAGAGTTCTTCTTAAACTAATCAAGGAGCGGTTTTTGAGACACAGGGATGTGTCTTCCATGTTGGACCACATTTCCATGCTCGGGGATCGGCTCACGAGAGTCTGCACAATGGCTCAGGAACACCTAAAGACCTCCCAGGCAGCTATGAAAATGTAATCAGGCAAACAGGCCAAGGTTAGAAAATTTCAGGACAGAGACCAGGTGTTGTTACTACTCCCAATGCAGGGTGAACCCCTGAAAGCCCGGTTCAGTGGTCCACATCGAATAGCGGGTAAATTATTTAATTGACATCCAGACAAAAGAAAAAAAGTAAAGGTTGTGGGGTGCGGGGGAGCGGGGGCGGGTGGGGAGGTTACAGACAAGTACAGATCTGTCAGACAGTCAGAATGGGAGGATTGAAAAGGACAGTGAGGACAGGTTAGAGGAGGGCCAGGAGGATTCCCAACTAGAATCCCCTACTCTCCGAATAGCCAACCCTGAAATGTTTGATAAATTAGACCACACGCCCTCCTCTTTAAATGCAGGTCAAAGAGGCACCCTAAAAAGGCTGATAATAGCATTTGCAGAAAGCTGCAAGGCCAAGGACAGTTCCCACAAATGCATGCCAATGGTGAGGAAGATGCCTCATGTAGTCGAAGTGCCGCAGGAGAGTGCAGTCAAAGCTGGACAGACAATTACGAGCAGTAATGTCCCACAGGACATAGTCCAGATTAGGGAAAATATCCTCCCCATAGTAAAGAGAAAAGTGAAGGGAACGTCCCCTAAAGTAAACAGCACTTGTGTACCTCACCACAAAGCTAAAAGTAAGGTCAATGTGGATCTACCCACTGAAGAACACAATGATCAGGTCCCAAACCCAAAGCTAATCAAACCTAACAATTTCAAAGCAGAACTCAGCAAGAACAAAGGCCCAAAGGAAATCCCAGACACCTCACAGGGGTTAAAGACACAATTTATTGCACACTGTCGGTTTAGGGAGAAAGATTATCAAGGTGCAGGAACCTGAATAGCTAAAGCTTCATTGCAGGAGAGGAAAAAAAAACAATTCAATCGCTGATGCAATGTCCAGGGTAGAACCCAACACATAATCATCCCAGACAAAACTCCAAAACATTAAATCAGTATAACTGCAACAGACAATGTCAGCTGCAGTAATTCTACGGTTATTGAGTGAATTTGAGAAGTGATTATTGAGAATGCATGTGTGTTTCCTTCTATTTCTTCCCACAATTCTGTAATGAAATGTTCCTATTATCACATGTCTTTCCCGAGTGCTGCAGCGGTGTCAAGATAACACAATATGTCAAATGAGGAATTTAATTCATCGATTAGAAACTTACACTTAACGTTTAGTGGAAAAAAATCCTACAGTTAACCTTGATAAAACTGGCAGCCAACATGGCCACCGCAATTGGGATCTGAAACACCTTTTCACATTCCAAGGCCTCCAACATGTCTGATGAGCCTGGACTCAAATCATTGGCTTGCTCCAGTGATTGAATTACCGAACATTACATTCATTAACACGGCATACAGGGCCCTCCTGACACGTTGACTTTGAAAGAGCAAACACCTCCAAGTGTGAATACTGGTTTCCTGAACCCTGGGGAGATAGAAGTTTCTAACCTTGAATCTCATTATAGGGTCCAGAGAATACAGTGAGGCAGTCATGAGACCCTCTGCCCATCTCTGTGAAAGCTGGGAGCTTCCCCTGGACAAAGACAGAAAAGTCAGTGAATCAAACTGTGGAGAAGCTGAAGGGCTGTGTCTCCATCTCCCTCTCTCCGTCTCTCTCTCCAGATAACATCACAAGTTAGAAAACCACATGCGACTGTGGGCCCTCCAAGCGTACAGACTGATACAAGCAGAGACATCAGGGAAAGGAAGGCAGCTCCAAGTCTTCCTCCCAGAAATCCCTGAGCCATGTGGGCCAGCCACAAAGGACACTTCCAACAGCCAAAGACTTCAAGAATACAACTTCGGCCAGACGACCTCCGAATCGTCCAACGTCACAGAATGAGTATTTTATTTTTATATTTATTCTGGACTCCAATCTACACAAAAATTTACTTCTCACTCTGTAATCTATTTGTGTATGATTCTTGTGTGAGTGTGTGCGTTAATGTGTGGTGTATTTTTTATGATTTTATTCAGATCGGGATTATATTGTTAAGTATAATAAACTCATCTCTTTCGTGTTTAAATTCAAGAGAACCTGTCCGATCAGTTCCTTCACCATCACACCAAAGGTAAAAGGTAAAATACTCACTGAGATGGTTAGCACATTCACTGTTTAAAAAGAACAAACAGTGTTGTGGTCAAATAAGAGGAAGGACAAGAGGAGCGAATGTTCCCCCTCCCTACCTGGCCATAACAACAGGCAGGGCTGGGGATGGAGAGAATATTGGAATGAACTCAGCTCAGGAATAAATAGATATCAGAGGTTGTAAACTTCCTGGTTCAGTCTCAGGCAACGGCCAGCGAGGGGGATGTAGATGGTGGATAGGGAATAGAGTTTGTGACAGAAACTGAAGCAAATGGCTTCTGTCTTCTCAGGATTTAAATGACAAGAACAGTAAATCAGTGAAATATGATTTATGAATCGAATAGTTGGATGCAGAGACTTACCAGGGACACCAATAATAGCGAGGATGGGATAGTACATACATTGAATCATCCTCAGAGCATAATAGATCCGCAATTCTAATGTCATCCAATAATAATCTGCAGTAACCAGGTCAAACAAAGAGGAGAAACTCTTGCTGCCCATTGTTGTAACATTCCAATCTATTGTTCTCAGATTCTGATCCATTGTTGTAACATTCCAATCTATTGTTCTCAGATTCTGACCCATTGTTGTAACATTCCAATCTATTGTTCTCGGATTCTGATCTATCCTCTCCCTCTGTCTGAAGCCGCTGATCTCTGTTAGTGCCGTAAGGTGATGCTCCCGCTGATACCATGGAATAACACATTGAAAGGAGCCCCTTATTTATAGAAGTTGGAAACACTCCAGTGACACAATTCGGGTCCATGGAGACTGACATTAATTACAGTCACTGAACAAACAGGTTTTGTTAACCCCTTTCAATTCAATACTTTTTGTACAATAGCAAAGTTGAACATTTACCTGGTCTGGAATGGATGCATGAGGCCTGTTGAGGGAAGCTATGGTGGAAAAAGCAGAGGCACTGGCCAGAATCTTTCAGGCATCCTTCGATATGGGAGTGATCGAATTTGGAAACTCTCCAGTGACCCAAAAGGCTCACGAATGTTCTTTTTGGAAGGAAATCTGTTGCCCTTACCTGGTGGCCTACATGTGACTCCAGACCAACTCAATGTGGTTGGCTTTTACATGCCTTCTGAAATGGGGTAGCAAGCCACTCAGTTGCATCAAACCACTACGAAGTCAATAAAGAGGATTAAAACCGGATGGACTACACTGCATCGACCGAAGCACCGGAAACGACACCGGCAAACACAGCCCTGTCGACACTGCAAAGTCCTTACTTACTTCTGGGGGCTTGTGCCAAAGTTGGGAGAGCTGCCCCACGGACTAGTCAAGCAACAGCCTGATATAAAAATATATCTTGCTTGTAAAATCATGGGATAATAAATGACAAGCAGCACGGATAGGTTAATGGAAAATCATTTCTGATAATCTTGATAGGGTTTGTTGATATAACTGTGAGTGTTAATGAGGATAGCGTGTTTCATGTTCTAGAATCATAGACTCGTAGAAACCTTAAGGGACAGAAAGAGGCCACTTGGCCCATAGTGTCTGTACCAGCCGAAAAATGATCCACCTATTCGAATCCCACCTTCCAGCATTTGATCCAAAGCGCTACAGATTATAACACTTGAGGTGCCCATTCAGACATCTTTTGAATGAGTAGAGGGTTTCTGCCTCAAACATCCTTTGAGGCAGTGGGTTCCAGACCGTCACTGAAAGCAGGGGACCCAGTACTGAAACCCGTAGAACACCGCTGGAAACAGTGCTCCAGTCACTAAAATGCCCGACAACAATTACCCTTTGTTTCCCACCACTGAGCCAATTTTGTATTTTTGTTGTACAAGTTTTTCCTCATCTCCCCTCTGATCTTTCTACCAATCACTGACCTCTCTGCTTAGGTGAATAGACTCTTCACCCCCACTCTATCCAGGCCACTCACAATTTTGTACATTTCAATCAGATCTCCCCTCAGCCTTCTCTGATCCAAGGAGAACAACCCCAGCTTATCAACGCTTTACTCATAGCTGCATTATTTCAGTTCTGGCAACATCCTCGTAAATCTACTATGTACCCTCTCTAGTACAATTACATCCTTTCTGTAATGTGGTTACCAGAACTGAACACAGTACTCAAGTAGTGGTCTAACCAATGATTTATTCAGTTCCAGCATAACCTCCCTGCTCTTAGATTCTGTACCTTGGCTAATAAGGGAAAGGATTCCATATGCCTTCTTCACCACCTTATTGACTTGTCCTGCTATTTTCAGGGATCTGTGGACATTGACTCCAAGGTCCTTTACTTCCTCCACACTTCTCAGCATTTTCCCAATAATTGTGTATTCCTTTACCTTGTTTCAGCTCCCCAATTGCATCACCTCACACTTCCCCAAGTTGAATTCCATTTGCCACTTTTCTGCCCATCTGACCAGACCGCCAATATCTTCCTGCGGTCTACAGATATCCTTCTTGCTATCTACCACACGGAAAATCTTTGTGTCATCCGTGAATTTCTTGGTCATGCCCCTGACATTTACGTCGAAATCGTTAATATACACCACAAAAAGCGGGAGACCCAGTACTCAGCCCTCTGGAATACCAATGGCAACAGCACTCCAGTTGCAAAAACGCCCGTCAACAATTACCCGTCGTTTCCTGCCACTGAACCAATTTTTTATCCACCTCGCTGCATTTCCATGGATCCCATGGAATTTTATTTTTGAACCAGTCTGTCATGTGGGACCTTGTCAAAAGCCTTGCTAAAATCCATGTGGACCACATCAACTGCACTATCCTCGTCGATATTCCTTGCTACATCTTCAAAAATTTCGATCAAGTTGGTCAAACAAGCTCTTCCCTTAACAAATCCATGCTGACTATCCTTGATTAACCTGTGCCTGTCTCAGTGACAGTTTACCCCGTCTCTCAGAATAGATTCCAATAATTTGCCCACTACTGAGGTTAGACTGACTGGCCTGTAATTATTCAGACTATCCTTCACTCCCTTTTTAAACAGAGGTCCAACGTTAGCAATTCTCCAATACTCCAGCACCATTCCCCTCATTTCTTAACCGTCTCCTTATTGCGTCTGAAAACCCTGTAACCAGGAACGTTGAGCTGCCATTCCTGTCCCTCCTTAAGCCATGTTTCTGTAATAACTAAGATATCATACTACCACATGTCTATCTTTGCCCTCAGCTCATCTGCTTTATTTGCTGCACTCCTGAAATAGATACGACTGAGCACTGCCATACCTTTTTTATTTTCTCACCCTCATTTCCTCTGTCTTCCAGACTCATCCATTAATTTTCCACCTTCCATTTTCATTTCTGATTTTGTCCCAGCTGAGTCGATCCTCAGGTCCTCATCCCCACTGGTAAACTAGTTTAAACCCTTCCAACAGTACTAGCAGTGTGGCCATTACAGAGACGTGGATATCACAGGGGCAGGAATGGATGTTGGATGTCACGGGGTTTAGATGTTTGAAAAGGAATAGGGAGGGAGGTAAAAGAGGTGGGGGAGTGGCATTGCTAATCAGGGATAGTATCACAGTTGCAGAAAGGGAGGTCGTCGAGGAGGGTCTGTCTACTGAGTCATTATGGTTGGAAGTCAGAAACAGGAAAGGAGCAGTCACTTTGTTGGGAGTTTTCTGTCGACCCCCCAGTCGCAACAGACACACGGAGGAACAGATTGGGAAGCAGATTTTGGAAAGGTGCAGAAGTAACAGGGCTGTTGTCATGGGTGACTTCAACTTCCCTAATATTGATTGGAACCTACTTAGTGCAAATAGTTTGGATGGAGCAGTTTTTATCAGGTGTGTCCAGGAAGGTTTCCTGACTCAATATGTAGATAGGCCGACTAGAGGGGAGACTATGTTGGACTTGGTGCTTGGCAATGAACCAGGCCAGGTGGCGGATCTCTCGGTGGGAGAGCATTTCGGTGATAGTGATCACAACTCCCTGACCATAGTCATGGAGAGGGACAGGAGCAGACGGGATGGGAAAATATATAATTGGGGGAAGGAAAATTACAAGGCTATTAGGCAGGAACTGGGGAGCATAAACTGGGAAAAGATGTTTTCAGGCAAATGCACAACAGAAATGTGGAGGTTGTTTAGGGAGCACTTGCTGCGACTGCTGGGTAGGTTTGTCCCGATGAGGCAGGGAAGGGATGGTAGGGTGAAGAAGCCTTGGATGACAAGAGATGGGGAACAGCTAGTCAGGCGGAAGAAGAAAGCTTACTTAAGGCTGAGGAAGCAAGGATCAGACAGGGCTCTAGAGGGTTGCAAGGTAGCCAGGAAGGAACTGAACAATGGACTTAGGAGAGCTAGAAGGGGACATGAAAAAGTATTGGCGGGTAGGATTAAGGAAACTCCCAAGGCCTTCTGCACTTATGTGAGGAACAAGAGGATGGCGAGAGTGAGGGTAGGTCCGATCAGGGATAGTGGAGTAAACTTGTGCCTGGAGTTGTAGGAGGTAGGGGAGGTCCTAAATGAATACTTTGCTTCAGTATTCACTCGTGAGCGGAGGATGGTCGTTTGTGAGGACAGCGTGGAACAGGCTGATATGCTAGAACAGGTTGAGGTTAAGAGGGAGGATGTACTGGAAATTCTGAATGCTATGAGGACAGATAAATCCCCGGGGCCGGACGGGATATACCCAAGGATATTACGGGAAGCGAGGGAAGAAATTGCGCGCCTTTGGCGATGATCTTTGCGTCCTCAGTGTCCACTGGAGTAGTACCGGATGATTGGAGGGTGGCAACTGTTGTTCCCTTATTCAAGAAAGGGAATAGGGATAACCCTGGGAATTTTAAACCAGTCAGTCTTACGTCGGTAGTGGACAAATTATTGGAGAGGATTCTGAGAGACAGGATTTATGATTATTTGGAAAAGCATGGTTTGATTGGAGACAGTCAGCATGGCTTTGTGAGGGGCAGGTCATGCCTCAAAAGCCTTATTGAATTCTTTGAAGATGTGACAAAACACATTGATGAAGGAGGAGCAGTGGATGTGGTGTATATGGATTTTAGCAAGGCGTTTGATAAGTTTCCCCATGGTAGGCTCATTCAGAAAGTGAGGAGGCATGGGATACAGGGGAAGTTGGCTGTCTGGATACAAAATTGGCTGGCCCATAGAAGACAGAGGGTGGTAGTATTCAGCATGGAGCTCGGTGACCAGTGTTCTTCCGCAGGGATCTGTTCTGGGACCTCTGCCATTTGTGATTTTTATAAATGACTTGGATGAAGAAGTGGAAGGCTGGGTTAGCAAGTTTGCAGATGACACGAAGGTTGCAGGAGTTGTGGATAGTGTGGAAGGTTGTTGTAGGTTGCAACTGGACATTGACAGGATGCAGAGCTGGGCTGAGAAGTGGCAGATGGAGTTCAACCTGGAAAAGTGTGAAGTGATTCATTTTGGAAGGTCGAATTTGAATGCAGAATACAGGCATAAAGGCAGGATTCTTGGTAGTGTGGAGGAACAGAGGGATCTTGGGCTCCACGTCCATAGATCGCTCAAAGTTGCCACCCAAGTTGATTGGGTTGTTAAGAAGGCGTATGGTGTGTTGGCTTTCATTAACAGGGGGATTGAGTTTAAGAGCTGCGAGGTTATGCTGCAGCTCTATAAAGCCCTGGTTCGAACACACTTGGAATATTGTGTTCAGTTCTGGTCGCCTCATTATAGGAAGGATGTGGAAGCTTTAGAGAGGGTGCAGAGGAGGTTTACCAGGATGCTGCCTGGACTGGAGGGTATGTCTTACGAAGATAGATTGAGGGAGCTAGGGCTTTTCTCATTGGAGCGAAGAAGGATGAGAGGTGAATTGATAGAGGGGTACAAGATGCTGAGAGGCATAGATAGAGTTGATAGCCAGAGACTTTTTCCCAGGGTGGAAAGGGCTATCACCAGGGGGCATAATTTTAAGATGATTGGAGGAAGGTTTCGGGGAGATGTCAGAGGTAGGTTCTTTTCACAGAGAGTGGTGGGTGCGTGTAATGCGTTGCCAGCGGTGGTAGTAGAAGCAGATACATTAGGGACATTTAAGCGACTCTTGGATAGGTGCATGGATGATCGTAGAATGAAGAGTAGGTAGTTAGTTTGATCTCAGAGTCGGTTAAAGTTTCGGCACAATATCGAGGGCCGAAGGGCCTGTACTGTGCTGTACTGTTATATGTTCTATTTTCTAAAACGTTCCGCAAGGAATCCAGTCCTGGCTCTGTTCATGTGCAACCCGTTCGGCCTGTAAAAGTCCCATCTCCCCCAGAGCCTGTCCCAGTGTCCCAGGAATATGAATCCCTCCCTCCTGCAGAAACTTTCCAGCCAGGTATTCATCTGCCTTATCTTTCCATTTCTGTACTAAGTTGCACCTGGCACTGCAAGTAATCTGGAGAATTCCACTTTTTGACTATGTTTGAGGTCCTGCCTGCTAATTTCTTCCCCACCTCCCTAAATTTTGACTGCAAGATCACATCCCTCTTTCTACCTATGTCATTGGTTCCCATGTGGTCCACGACGTCTGGCTGTTCCCCTCCTGCTTCAAGATGTTCTGCCGTTGCTGACTGAGGTCCTTGACCCTGGTACCATTGAGGCAGCACACCATCCTGTATTCACGTCTGTGGCCACAGAAACGCCTGTCTGTTCCCATGACTATTGACTCACCTACCACTATGGCTCTTCCATTCATCCCTGTATCCCACTCTGCAGCTGAGCCACCCGTGGCGCCATGGGCTTGGCTCTGGCTGTACTCCCGAGGTGAAGCATCACTTTCCTCAGCATTCGGAACTGAATTCCTGTTAGAGTGAGATGTACTCAGGGGTCTCCTACACTAACTGACTGTTTTTTTTTACTGCCTGCTGATCACCCATTCCCTCTCTCCCTGCATACTCGAAAGCTGTGGGGTGACCGCATCTCTAACCATGCTGAAACTGTACAAACTGGTATATGAGAAGGAAGAATATGTAGGGTTATGGGAAAAAGGCAGAGGATGGGATTAGGTGAATTGCTCATTCAGAGAGCCACAGCAGACACGAAGGGCTGAATAGCTCCTCTTTGCTGTAATAATTCTGATTGTTTTATTGCAGGATGATGCCCACGGGGACGCTGTGATGGGGCGTCTCAGATGGGTGTAATGGTGGAGAATGGGGGAACCATGGTGGGAAAGGGAAGTCGTCCTATGGGAACCGGTATCTTAGCAAGGACTCTCCGACAGCCTATCCGGGTGGAAGGCATCCAGGAAATATCCTCCCTGCCTCCTTCTCCTCCTCCTCCTGAGGTAGCCTCCGGATTTCTGATGCCAATGCCTGTGTCCTCATGATGCTGTTGATATGAAGGGTGCAGCAGAACACCATGAACTTGGACACCTGCTCCAGTGTGTACTGGAGGGCTACCGCCGAGCGGTTCAGACATCAGAAACATTGCTTCATCACACCGATGGTCTGTCCCACCATGTTCCTGGTGACTCCATTGCTCACGTTATACACATGTTAATTGTGTGAGATTGGTTGACGGTCGGAGGTGGTTTGGGGGTGTAGAAACATGAGCGGTGTCTAGAGGGGGATTGTCTTTGTTGCGATTAGCCACATTATTGTTTTCCATGGTGCCCCGAAGTGTTGGGACCGGCTGACTGCTTCAGAATGAAGGTCTGGAGGCTGCTGACAGGATAGTGGACATTCACCAACATGATGTACTGGGCATGCTCACACACCAACTGTACATTAATGGAGTGAGAGTTCTTCCAGTTCCTGTACCTCATCCCCGTTGACATGGGGGCCCCGCAGAGCCACCTACACCATCAGGAATCCCGCTATCCTGACAAAGCCACGGGATCTCTCATCCTGCTTCTCCCTGCTGAGGGAGTAAATGATGACATCGATGGTCACCCTCACCTCCCAGAATTATCAATGGACAACAGACAGGCCTAGTAACTACTGGTCAGTTCGTGTAACATCAGTGGCAGGTAAGGTTTTAGAAATAATAATCGGGGAAAAAGGACAACACACACTTGGAGAGGTTTGAGTTAATTAAGGATTGTCAGCACGGATTTCCAAAAGGCAGATTATGCTTGATGAACGAATTGAATTTATTTTGATGATCAGAGAAGGTTGATGAAGGGAATGTGGTGGATGTTGTCTACCTGGATTTTATGAAATTATTTGATGAAGAACCAAACAAAAGCTTGATTAACAAAATTGACGCTCAGGGAATAGCATCCAATTGGATCAAAAATTGTCCATAGGACAGCAAAAAGAGAAATGTGTGAAATGGTTGTTTTTCAGACTGGAGGATGGTAGACAGTGATGTTCCCCAAGGATCAGTGCTCGGAACGCTGATCTTTTTTCCCTTGATATATAAAAATGAGTTGTACCTTGGAATGCAGAGCAGAGTTTCAAAATTTTCCGATGATACCAATGTTGTAGGTCTGGTAAACAGGGAGGATGATACAAACCTTCTGCAACAGGACATAGATAGGCTAGCAGAATGGACAGAAAAGTGGCAGGTGGAATTTAATACAGAGGAGTGTGAGGTGATGTATTTCGTCAGAAGGAATAGGAAGGCAATATAGACTCAATGACACAGTTCTGAACGTTATAGTAACAAAAGCCTGTAAGGAACTAGATAATGAAGTCAGTGTGACTAAGGGGAAGAGCAGGCAGGGAGCAGATGATGAATATAAAGGGACTGGTGGTCTGAGATGCATTTGTTTTAATGCAAGAAGTGTAGTAGTTAAGGCAGATGAACTTAGGGGTTGGATTAGTACCTGGGAGTATGATGTTATTGCTATTACTGAGACTTGGTTGAGGGAAGGGCATGATTGGCAACTAAATATCCCAGGATATCGATGCTTCCGGCGGGATAGAGAGGGAGGTAAAAGGGGTGGAGGAGTTGCATTACTGGTCAAAGAGGATATCACAGCTGTGCTGAAGGAGGGCACTATAGAGGACTCGAGCAGTGAGGCAATATGGACAGAACTCAGAAATAGGAAGGGTGCGGTAACAATGTTGGGGCTGTACTACAGGCCTCCCAACAGCGAGCGTGAGATAGAGGTACAAATATGTAAACAGATTATGGAAAGATGTAGGAGCAACAGGGTGGTGGTGATAGGAGATTTTAATTTTCCCGACATTGACTGGGATTCACTTAGTGTTAGAGGGCTAGATGGAGCAGAATTTGTAAGGAGCATCCAGGAGGGTTTTCTAGAGCAATATGTAAATAGTCCAACTCGGGAAGGGGCCATACTGGATCTGGTGTTGGGGAATGAGCCCGGCCAGGTTGTTGAAGTTTCAGTAGGGGACTACTTTGGGAATAGTGATCACAATTCCGTAAGCTTTAAAATACTCATGGACAAAGACGAGAGTGGTCCTAAAGGAAGAGTGATAAATTGGGGGAAGGCCAACTATACCAAAATTCGGCAGGAGCTGGGGAATGTAGATTGGGAGCAGCTGTTTGAAGGTAAATCCACATGTGATATGTGGGAGGCTTTTAAAGAGAGGTTGATTAGCGTGCAGGAGAGACATGTTCCTGTGAAAATGAGGGATAGAAATGGCAAGATTAGGGAACCATGGATGACAGGTGAAATTGTGAGACTGGCTAAGAGGAAAAAGGAAGCATACATAAGGTCTAGGCGGCTGATGAAAGACGAAGCTTTGAAAGAATATCGGGAATGTCGGACCAATCTGAAACGAGGAATTAAGAGGGCTAAAAGGGGTCATGAAATATCTTTAGCAAACAGGGTTAAAGAAAATCCCAAAGCCTTTTGTTCATATATAAGGAGAAAGAGGGTAACTAGAGAAAGGATTGGCCCACTAAAGGACAAAGGAGGAATGTTATGCTTGGACTCAGAGAAAATGGGTGAGATTCTAAACGAGTACTTTGCATCGGTATTCACCGAGGAGAGGGACATGACGGATGTTGAGGTTAGGAACAGATGTTTGATTACTCTAGGTCAAGTCGGCATAAGGAGGGAGGAAGTGTTGGGTATTCTAAAGGGCATTAAGGTGGACGAGTCCCCAGGTCCGGATGGGATCTATCCCAGGTTACTGAGGGAAGCGAGAGAGGAAATAGCTGGGGCCTTAACAGATATCTTTGCAGCATCCTTAAACACGGGTGAGGTCCCGGAGGACTGGAGAATTGCTAATGTTGTCCCCTTGTTTAAGAAAGCTAGCAGGGGTAATCCAGGTAATTATAGACCGGTGAGCCTGACGTCAGTGGTAGGGAAGCTGCTGGAGAAGATACTGAGGGATAGGATCTATTCCCATTTGGAAGAAAATGGGCTTATCAGTGATAGGTAACATGGTTTTGTGCAGGGAAGGTCATGTCTTACCAACTTAATAGAATTCTCTGAGGAAGTGACAAAGTTGATTGATGAGGGAAGGGCTGTCGATGTCATATACATGGACTTCAGTAAGGCGTTTGATAAGGTTCCCCATGGCAGGCTGATGGAGAAAGTGAAGGCGCTTGGGGTCCAAGGTGTACTAGCGAGATGGATAAAGAACTGGCTGGGCAACAGGAGACAGAGAGTAGCAGTAGAAGGGAGTTTCTCAAAATGGAGACGTGTGACCAGTGGTGTACCACAGGGATCCGTGCTGGGACCACTGTTGTTTGTGATATGCATTAATGTATATTAATGATTTGGAGGAAAGTATAGGTGGACTGATTAGCAAGTTTGCAGACGACACTAAGATTGGTGGAGTAGCAGATAGTGAAGGGGACTGTCAGAGAATACAGCAGAATATGGATAGATTGGAGAGTTGGGCAGAGAAATGGCAGATGGAGTTCAATCAGGGCAAATGCGAGGTGATGCATTTTGGAAGATCCAATTCAAGAGTGAACTATACAGTAAATGGAAAAGTCCTGGGGCAAATTGATGTCCAGAGAGATTTGGGTGTTCAGGTCCACTGTTCCCTGAAGGTGGCAACGCAGGTAAATAGAGTGGTCAAGAAGGCATACGGCATGCTTTCCTTCATCGGACGGGGTATTGAGTACAAGAGTTGGCAGGTCATGTTACAGTTGTATAGGACTTTGGTTCGGCCACATTTGGAATACTGCGTACAGTTCTGGTCGCCACATTATCCAAAGGATGTGGATGCTTTGGAGAGGGTGCAGAGGAGGTTCACCAGGATGTTGCCTGGTATGGAGGGCACTAGATATGAAGAGAGGTTGAGTAGATTAGGATTATTTTCATTAGAAAGACGGAGGTTGAGGGGGGACCTGATTGAGGTGTACAAAATCATGAGAGGTATAGACAGGGTGGATAGCAAGAGGCTTTTTCCCTGAATGGGGGATTCAATTACTAGAGGACACGAGTTCAAAGTGAAAGGGGAAAAGTTTAGGGGGGATATGCGTGGAAAGTTCTTTACGCAGAGGGTGGTGGGTGCCTGGAACGCGTTGCCAGCGGAGGTGGTAAATGCGGGCACGATGGAGTCTTTTAAGATGTATCTAGACAGATACATGAATGGGCAGGAAGAAAAGAGATACAGAACCTTAGAAAATTGGCGACATGTTTAGAGAGAGGATCTGGATCGGCGCAGGCTTGGAGGGCCGAAGGGCCTGTTCCTGTGCTGTAATAATCTTTGTTCTTTGTTCTTTGTTATGCAGGAATAGAGGGACCTGGGCCTCCATATGCATTCGTCTTTGAAGGTACCAGGAAATATCAGGAGGGTGTTCAGCAAAGCATATCAGATCTTGGGCTTCATCATTAGAGGCAAAGATACAAAAGCAGGGAAGTCATGCTGAAACGTTATAAAGCTTTGGTTAGGCCCCAACTGGAGACCTTTGTCCAGTTCTGGTCACCACACGTTACGAAGGACGTGCAGGTCCCTGAGAGGGTGCAGAGGAGATTTAATAGAATGGTTCCAGGGATGGCGGGGCTTTAGCTACAAGGTTTGAGAAAGGACATTTGAGGACTCGTCTACTGAGGTAGTATGGGCCGAGGTTAGAAACATGAGAGGTGAGGTCATCCTGTTGGGAGTCTATTATAGACCTTCAAATAGTTCCAGAGATGTAGAGGAAAGGATAGCGAAGATGATTCTCGACAGGGGTGAGAGTAACAGGGTAGTTGTTATGGGGGAATTTAACTTTCCAAATATCGACTGGAAATACTATAGTTCGAGTATTTTCGATGGGTCAGTTTTTGTCCAGTTTGTACAGGAGGGTTTTCTGACACAGTATGTAGACAGGCCAACCAGGGGCGATGCCACATTGGATTTGGTACTGGGTAATGAACCCGGCCAGGTGTTAGATTTAGATGTAGGTGAGCACTTTGGTGATAGTGATCACAATTCGGTTAGGTTTACTTTAGCGAAAGGCAGGGACAGGTATATACCGTAGGGCAAAAATTATAGCTGGGGGAAAGGAAATTATGACGCGATTAGGCAAGATTTAGGATGCGTAGGATGGGGAAGGAAACTGCAGGGGATGGGAACAATCGAAATGTGGAGCTTATTCAAGGAGCAGCTACTGCGTGTCCTTGATAAGTATGTACCTGTGAGGCAGGGAGGAAGTTGTCGAGTGAGGGAGCCGTGGTTTACTAAAGAAGTTGAAGCGCTTGTCAAGAGGAAGAAGAAGGCTTATGTGAGGATGAGACGTGAAGGCTCAGTTAGGGCGCTTGAGAGTTACAAGCTAGCCAGGAAGGATCTAAAGGGAGAGCTAAGCAGAGCAAGGAGAGGACACGAGAAGTCATTGGCGGATAGGATCAGGGAAAACCCTAAGGCTTTCGCTAGCTATATCAGGAATAAAAGAATGACTAGAGTTAGATTAGGGCCAATCAAGGATAGTAGTGGGAAGTTGTGTGCGGAATCAGAGGAGGTGGGGAAGTGTTAAGTGAATATTTTGCGTCAGTATTTACAGTAGAGAAAGAAAATGTTGTCGAGGAGAATACTGAGATTCAGGCTACTAGGCTCGATGGGATTGAGGTTCACAAGGAGGAGGTGTTAGCAATTTTGGAAAGTGTGAAAATAGATAAATCCCCTGGGCCAGATGGGATTTATCCTAGGATTCTCTGGGAAGCTAGGGAGGAGATTGCAGAGCCTTTGTCCTTGATCTTTATGTCGTCATTGTCGACAGGAATAGTGCCGGAAGACTGGAGGATAGCAAATGTTGTCCCCTTGTTCAAGAAGGGGAGTAGAGACAGCCCTGGTAATTATAGACCTGTGAGCCTTATTTCGGTTGTAGGTAAAATGTTGGAAAAGGTTATAAGAGACAGGATTTATAATCATCTTGAAAAGAATAAGTTCATTAGAGATAGTCAGCACGGCTTTGTGAAGGGACGGTCGTGCCTCACAAAACTTATTGAGTTTTTCGAGAAGGTGACCAAACAGGTGGATGAGGGTAAAGCAGTGGAAGTGGTGTATATGGATTTCAGTAAAGCGTTTGATAAGGTTCCCCATGGTAGGCTATTGCAGAAAATACGGAAGTATGGGGTTGAAGGTGATTTAGAGCTTTGGATCAGAAATTGGCTAGCTGAAAGAAGACAGAGGGTGGTGGTTGATGGCAAATGTTCATCCTGGAGTTTAGTAACGAGTGGTGTACCGCAAGGATCTGTTTTGGGGCCACTGCTGTTTGTCATTTTTATAAATGACCTGGAAGAGGGTGTAGAAGGGTGGGTTAGTAAATGTGCGGATGACACGAAGGTCAGTGGAGTTGTGGATAGTGCCGAAGGATGTTGTAGGTTACAGAGGGGCATAGATAGGCTGCAGAGCTGGGCTGAGAGATGGCAAATGGAGTTTAATGCGGAAAGGTGCGAGGTGATTCACTTTGGAAGGAGTAACAGGAATGCAGAGTACTGGGCTAATGGGAAGATTCTTGGTAGTGTAGATGAACAGAGAGATCTTGGTGTCCAGGTACATAAATCCCTGAAGGTTGCTACCCAGGTTAATAGGACTGTTAAGAAGGCATATGGTATGTTAGCTTTTATTAGTAGGGGGATCGAGTTTCGGAGCCACGAGGTCATGCTGCAGCTGTACAAAACTCTGGTGAGACCGCACCTGGAGTATTGCGTGCAGTTCTGGTCACTGCATTATAGGAAGGATGTGGAAGCTATGGAAAGGGTGCAGAGGAGATCTACTAGGATGTTGCCTGGTATGGAGGGAAGGTCTTACGAGGAAAGTCTGAGGGACTTGAGGTTGTTTTCGTTGGAGAGAAGGAGGAGGAGAGGTGACTTAATAGAGACATGTAAGATAATCAGAGGGTTAGATAGTGTGGGTAGTGAGAGTCTTTTTCCTCGGATGGTGATGGCAAACACGAGGGGACATCGCTTTAAGTTGAGGGGTGATAGATATAGGACAGATGTTAGAGGTAGTTTTTTTACTCAGAGAGTAGTAGGGGCGTGGAACGCCCTGCCTGCAACAGTAGTAGACTCGCCAACTTTAAGGGCATTTAAGTGGTCATTGGATAGACATATGGATGAAAATGGAATAGTGTAGGTCAGATGGTTTCACAGGTCGGCGCAACATCGAGGGCCGAAGGGCCTGTAATCCGCTGTAATGTTCTAATTCTAATTCTAAAGGTTAGTTTGGAGAAGATGGAGTTGGTCTCCCTGGAGTTAAGGAGACTGAGAGAGATTTGATAGAGGTGTACAAGATTTTGATAGGCTTAGATACGATTGACAAGGAAAAACAGTTCCCATTAACTGATGAAACACAGACTGGGAGACACAGATGGAAGGTTTTGGGTAAGAGATGCAGGGGGAATATGAGGAAGAACATTTTTACACAGTGGATGGTAATGAGCTGGAACTCACTGCCCATGAGGGTGGCCGAGACAATCAATGATTTCAAAAGGAATCTGGATGGACACCTGAAGGAAATGAACTTGCAGGGATACGGGGATTGAGCCGGGGATTGGGGCTGACTGGATCGTTCCAGAGAGAGCTGGCATGGTGGGGCCGACTTTCCACCTTCTGTGTCGTAAATATCTCTATCAATCTCTGTGACTCTATGTTGGATATGTCTCCTGCTCCTGTCTGGAAAGATCCAGAAACATAGAAGTTCAATGAAACTGTGACCTTAACGGTCACTGACAGCTCTGTCCTCACCCTGGTGTGAGGCTCCAGGTCATGTTACAGGAGGTGACACAGCTCTCTGACCACCTCCTTATTGAATCAGAGTCACCTCATACATTGCTCCTGGGTCAGGTGTAGGTTGGAAAATTGCTCTTGGAAAACCAGGGGTGAGTAGGGCAGAGCCCCCAACTCCTCCCTTTTTACAGAGCCTCCCCTCTCTGCAGCCTCTGCTCCATTTGTTGTTCATGTTACAGACCCAGAGACACTGTAACTACAGTCCCCATTGCTTGTCAAGACCTGGGTCACCAAATCCTCTGTCCTCCCTGCATGTCTGCAGCAGCTCACAACACAATCTCCAGAAAACCATCCACAGAACCGCCACTAACATTACAATAGCAGAAGTAAGTCAAAAGCCCCTCACCTGTAAGTTGGACGCCTGGTCCTTTTAAATAACACGAGAGGGGGTTCCTCGTGCTGCTAAATGTATGTTCAGCTGAGAGTGACTAACACAGGTGGTCAGAGAACATGCACAGACCACGTTTCAAAGAAGTACATCAAAGCTGTCGGAATGGCTGATCTACGTCAATGCAAACCCTTCCTCACACTAACAGCACATGCATGGTATACCCAGGCTAGGTCCCTGCCCAGCACGGGGCCCCACCAGGGAGAGATAGAGAGGGAAGGAAATTCACTTTAAAGGGGGACATGGAAACAGATTTGAAGGCAAAGGTTTTTCTAGAATATGGCAATGTACAGGGGAATTGGACTAATGGAGGGGTGAGGCCATGGAGGGAGTTCAAACACAAGAATGAGAATATTAAATTTAAGGTGCTGCCAGACCTGGAGCCAATGTAGATCAGTGAGCACAGGGGTGATTGGTGATCGGGATTTGGTGTGATTTAGAATACAGGCAGTGGAGTTCTGGATGGGCTGTGGTTTACATATATTTATAACTGGGAGGGTGACCAGGATAGAATTGGAATAGTCAAGTATGGATTTAACAATGACAGGGATGAGGGTTTATGCAGCAAATGGGCTGAGGCAGAGGTGGTGATGGGTGATATTACAGAGGTGGTAGTAGGTAGGGTTGGTGATGGAGAGAACACGGAGATGAACTCAGCTCAGGTTTAAATATAACAGATGTTGTAATCAGTCTGGTTTGCCTCAGATATTGTGCAGGCTGGGGTATGCTGTTGACAGATAGGAGATGGACTTCGTGATGGAGACCAATTACATTTCCTTCAGTATTCCCAAACTTTGCATTGCAGAACAACATTTCAGTGAAATAGGGTTTACAGATCTCCCAGCCTGAAATATAGACAGCAACAGCAGCAAAGATGAGAGAGTAAATGACAAGAACTGTAATACAGTGAGAAATGGTGTATCGAGCTCATAGCTGGAGATATTCACCAGGAATACAACGGCAGCAAGAAGGGCAGAGTAAATTACAGGAGCAGTAATGCACTTAAACAGGGCTTATAGAATTAATAGCTTGATAGAGGGACTTACCAGGGACACCAATAGCAGCCAGGATGGGATAATAAATGTATTGAATAATCCTCAGTACACGATAGATACAAGTGTTTAATGAGTACCGATCATAATTTGTAGAAAGATAGTAAAGCTCCGAGGATAAACTCCTGTCCATTGTTGTAACATTCCAATCTATTGTTCTCAGATTCTGATCCATTGTTTTAACATTCCGATCTATTCTCCTCAGATTCGAATCTATCCTCTCTCTTTCTCTCGCTCTCTGAAGCTGCTGATCTCTGTGAGTGCTAATTTTCCCGCTGACACTATGAGATAACACATTGAAAGGAGTCCTGTATTAATAGAAGATGGAAAACTTCCAGTGACACAATTAGGGTCCATGGAGACTGACATTAATTACAGTCACTGACCAAACTGATTCAGTGAACCCTTTTCAATCCAATAATTTTTGTACGACAATAAACCCGACCATTTACCCAGTCTGGATGGGAAGAATGATGGTTGCTGTGGGAAGGATTGCTGGTAATAGCAGAGGCATTGGCCAGAATCTTCCAATCCCCCTTAGATATGGGCGTGATGACAGAATTCCACAGGCTCACCACTCTCTGGGTGAAAACACTCTCCTCATCTCAGTCCTGAAAGTTTTATCCTTAGACTATGACCCTGGATCTGGACTCCCCCACCATCGGGAACATCCTTCCTTCATTTGCCCTGTCAAGCCCTGTTAGAATTTTATAGATTTCGATGAGATCCCTCCTCACTCTTCTGAACTCCAGCGACTTTAATGCGAACTGACTCAATCTCTCCTCATACGTCAGTCCCGCCATCACAGGAATCAGTCTGGTTTTCCTTCGCTGCACTCCCTCAATAGCAAGAACATCCTTCCTCAGATAAGGAGACCAAAACTGCACACAATATTGCCGCTGTGGCCTCACCTTGGCCCTGTATAATTGCAGCAAGACATCCCTGCTCCTGCACTCGAATCCTCTCGCTATGAAGGCCAACATAACATTTGCCTTTTTTACTGCCTGTTGCACCTGCATACTAACTTACAGCGACTTATGTACGAGAACACCCAGGTCTCGTTGCATGTTCCCCTCTCTTTGTTTATAGCCGTTCAGATAATAATCTGCCTTCCTGCTTTTGCTACGAAAGTAGATAACCTCACATTTATCCACATTATACTGCATCTGCCATGCATTTGCCCACTCACTCAAGCTGTCCCTATCACCCTGAAGCCTCTCTGCATCCTCCTCAAAACTCACCCTCCCACACAGTTTTGTAGATTCAGGACCCTCGTCTCAGAATCAACTTGGTCACTCTCCACTTTGATGAAGAATTCTGTCATATTATGGTCGCTCAACCCCAAGGGATGTCGCACAACTAGATTGTCAACTATTCCTCTCTTATACCTAGTCGAGGATGGCCTGTTCTCTAGTTGGTTCCTCAATGTATTGGTCCAGAAAACCATCCCGTATACATTCCATGAATTCCTCCTCTACGGTATTGTGACCAATTTGATTTACCCAATCTGTCTGCAGATCATAATAACCCATAATTACAGATGTTCCTTTATCGCATGCATCTCTAATTTCCTGTTTAATGCCATTTCCAAGATCATCACTATGGTTTGGGAGGCGGTGGCACATTGGTATTGTCACTGGACTCGTAACCCACAGAACCAGGTTATTGCTCTGGGGGGCATGGGTTCAAATCCCAACACAGCAGAAGGTGGAATTTGAATTCAATTAATAAAATTCTGGAATTAAAAAGCTAGTCTAATGATGGCCATGAAACCATTGCTGATTGCTGTAAAAACCCATCTGGTTCACTCATGTCCTTCAGGGAAGGAAATCTGCTGTCCTTACCTGGTCTGGCCGACATGTGACTCCAGACTAACAGCAATGTGGTTAACTCTTACATGCCCTCTGAAATGGCCTAGCAAGCCACACAGTTGTATCTAACTGCTACGAAATCAATAAAAAGGAATGAAAAACTCCCTTCCCAACAGCACAGTGGGTGTATTTACCCCACATGGTCTACAGCGGTTCAAGAAGGCAGCTCACCACCACCTTCTCAAGGGCAATTAGGGATGGGAAATAAATGCAGGCCGGGCCAGTGACGCCCACATCCCATGAATGAATAAAAAAACATATACTACCCCCACTAACGTTTGTTGCCCCTTAGTGTTTCTCAGCTCTTCCTATACAGATTCAGCATTGTCAGAGCTAATATCTTTCCTCACTATTGCGTTAATTTCCTCTTTAACCAGCAAGGCAACTCCACCGGGGATTGGAAATATGCCGTTTTACTGATGGTGTGAATATTTGGTAGGAAGCTCATCCCAAGACATCTCAAAGTTAACTATGTAACCAAGTGTGTGAACAGTTTGGCTTGCAGTTAAACATTTACAAAGGAGAGGGATGTAGGGTGTAGTTAGGAAATCTTTGGAACAGAGACAGAAAATAATGACTTCGGTCTTCTCAATATTTAATTGGCATTGCAGATGTGTGATGCAATACAATTTCGAAGGATAAATGAGGAGAGACAATGCAAGGTAAATGGTACAACGATAAAGGTGGTGAAAGAACAGACACCTGGGATGGTTGTACACAAATCGTTGAAGGTGGCAGGAAATTTTAACTAAATAGTTAATAAATATATGGGATCCTAGGTTTTATAAATAGAGGCAAAAAGAACAAAAGCAAGGACATTATGTGAAACATATAAAATACTAGTTCAGCTGCACCTGGAGTCTTGTGTCGAATACTGGGAACCACACTTTAGGAAGGAAATGAAGCCTTCGGAGAGGGGACAGAACTGTTTTACTAGAATTTGTCCAGGCATGAGGGATTACAGTTATGTAGCTGGGGTTGTTCTCCTTAGAACAGAGAACTTTCAGAGGAGATTTGATTGAGGTGTTTAACATTAGGAAGGATTTATATAAATTAAATAAAGATAAACTGTTTCCAATGTCCAAGGGACCGGTAATCAGAGACACAGATTTAAGGCGATTGGGAAAAGAAGCAGACATGAGGATTTTGCTTCTGAATGGTCTGGATTTGGAATGAACTGCCTGATAGGCTAATGGATACAGATTCAATAGTAGCTCCCAAAAGGGAATTGGATAAATATCTGATGCAGAAAAAATGTTAGGAGTTAGTGAAAGAGTCAGGGAGTGGGAGTAACTGGATTGCTCTTTGAAAGGGCCAGCACAGACTTGATGGGCAGAATGACATCATTCAGGTTGTGCTATTCTATCATTCTGTGATGGTTCCCACCTGGACTTTCACAATTTTCCTATCCTTTCAACAGGTGTTTGATAAAGTACCACATAACAACCGTGTTACCGAATTAGAAACACATGGGATTAAAGGACCAATGTCAGCCGTGGCTCAGTTTGTATCTCTCTCCCCTTTCAGATTCGAGGATCAAGTGTCACTGCAGGACTTGATCACAAGGATCAAGGCTGACAGTGCAGTGCAGTACTGAGTGAGTGTTTCACTGCAAGAGGTGCCGTCTTTTGAACAAAAAGTTAAGCCAACGCCCCACCTGCACTAAAATAAAAGCAAAAGGACTCTCAGGTGGAAGTTAAAGATCCCATTGGATTATTTCGGAGAAGCAGAGGGGAATTATCCCCAGTGCCCTGGTCAAGATTTACCATTCAATCAACATCACAAAAACAGATCTGATCATCATCACATTGCTACTTGTGGGATCTCACAGTGCAGAAATTGTCTGCCTGTTTCCCACATTACAAGAGTGACTACGCTTTAAAAAGTTCTCATTGTGTGTAAGGTGCTTTGTGACGTCTGACGGCCATGAAAAGCACTATATAAATGCAGCTTTTAAAAAAAATCAATGCCAGCATGCAGGAAATTATCTCAGTGACAGAAAGCATCGAGTAGTGGAGAATAGTTATTGTTCAGTCTGGAGGGAAGTACACAGTGGGGTTCCCCAGTGTCACAGTCGGGATCACTGTTGCTGTATGTTATTGCCGTTGGGTTGTGTACAGGGGGGATAATGTCAACGTTTTCAGATGGACGGAAACTCAGAAATGTTAATAAACAGTGAGAAGGAGAGTAAGAGACATCAGGAAGACAGAAACTGACCGGTGAAATGGACAGGAACATGACAGATATAATTTAACACAGTGAAATGTGAAGTGAGACATTTGGGTAGGAATTATGAGGAAAAACAATATAAACTAAATGGTACCATTATAAAGTGGGTGGAGGATTAGAGAGACTGGGGGTGTACACACACAGATCATTGAAGGTAACGTGTAGTGTCCTCGGTGTTAGAGAGAGAGATACAGAGTAATAAAATTCAGGAGGAAATGCTGATCTTTATACATCATTGGTTAGGTCCCAGCTGGAGAATTGTGTCTAATCCTGATCACCATACTTTGATAAGGATGTCAAGGACTTAGTGAAGATACAGAGGTGATTTACTGGAATGGTACCAGGGATCTGGGAATTCAGTTATGTGGAGAGATTGGAAAATCTGGGATTGTTCTCTTTAGAGCAGTGAAGGGTAAGAGGAGATTTAATATAGAATTCAAAATCATGAGGGGTTTCGATAGAGTATTTAATGTGAAACTGTTTCCAGTGTCAGAAAGTTCAGTATTAAGAAGACACAGATTGAAGGTAATTGACAAAGAAGCAGAGGTGAATTGATTAGAATTTTCTTACACAGAAACTTGTTGGGATCTGGAATTCACTGCCTAAAAACATGGTGGAAGCAGATTCAATAATATTTTCAGAAAGGAATTTAACAAATACACGAAAAGAAAAAATAAACAGGAGTCTGTGGAAAGAGGATGGGAGAGGAACTAATTAAACAGCTCTCTCACAGAGACAGCACTGACACAATGGGGCGAATATCCTCCTTCTGTGCTACATAGATCTCTGATTCTGAGAGTAAGAGACAGAGAATGAAGAGAAAGGGAGAGAGAGAGTGAGAGGGAGGGTGAAAAGGGGAAAGGGAAATAGAGACAGAGTGAAAGAAAACTTTGCACCCGTTTTCGGGCGTAGGGATTGTGATTCGTGATCTTCCCATGCCCGTTCCTGTTGAGGCAGGTGACACACAAACTTCATTCTGCTGCCTCCTCATTTCCATGAATTCTACGTGACCCCAGGGTGAACTACCCTGCTCACTGTCTGCACATTTAACAGGAACCTAACTGAATGTGAGGCTGGCATGTGTTTCAGCCAGGATTCAGCTCTTAAAGGCAGTCTATCCCTCTTAAAGATAAGCTGCATAGATTCACAGGAGGCTGCTGCTGCTGACTGTGAATGCTGCAATTGGAGACAAGGTAAATGGAACACTAGGACAGAGAGAGGTCTCTGCGGTTCATGGCTGAGGTGCCAGATGCCTTAGTCATGACGGGTGACAGGAGAAGAGAGCCCATGTTTCTGTGGGGTTGGTTGGAGACCCTCAAGCAACGCCCTCATCAGGGAATGGGAGCAGGTGGCCAGGGAGGTCAATGCAATAGGTCTGGCCCCGAGGACCTGGCAGCAGAGCCAGAAGAAGTTTAATGAGCTCACAAGGGTGGTCAATGTCACTGAATTCATCACCACATGACATCTCCTACCCCCAACACCACCAAGCTCTCACACTGCTCAATTTACCACACCCCCACCACTCACCCATCAGTAGTCCCTAAACTCAGTACTCACACTCAACATTCACATACTCCACCTCACCCTCACACACCTTCCACTGATACCAGCCTCACACCCACCAATCACTGCTTCCGCATACCTCCAGCTATTCAGCTATGGTAGGCACATCATCCAAACACAGAGCAACATAATCACCGACATTCTGCTCTCTCTCTCACAGGAGAAGGCGGCCCATAATCACAGGGATCAGCAGTGAACCGACAAGGGGCCTGGCATACCTTAATCCCCTGAGCCTGAGGGAGGAGATGGTTCTCCATATCATGGGACCGGCTGTGACAGAGCCCGTAGCATCCGGCATCACCGACAGCATTCAGCATGATGCTATGTTCATGCCTTATGTCCCTTCTTAACTCCCACCTCCCCTCATCCTGCTTTCTGGAATGACCTACAAGTTGTAGACATTGATAGAGTCATAAAGTCATGTAGTTATTTAGAGCACAGAAGGAGGCCATTCGGCTGATCGTGTCCATGCTAACGCACCACGGAACTGTCCAGTGGGTGCCACACCCCCCGCCCCCCCACAGCCCCCCCCCCCCCGCCCCCTGCATGATCCCCGTATCTCTGCAAGTCTATTTCACTCAGATGGCCAAACACTTTCCTCTTGAATTCATTTTTTTGTCTCCTCATCCACCACCCTTGTGGGCAGCGAGTTCCAGGTGATTAATACCAACTGTGTAAAAAGGTTTTTCCTCATATTCCCCCTTCATCTTCAGACCAAAACCTTCAATTTGTATCCCCTAGTCTTTGTATCATTTGTTAATCGGAACATTCTTTCCTTGTCTAACTGATCTAAGTGAGATTAACAGCCTGAGTAACAGGAAACAGAGAGTAGTGATGAACAGTTATTTCTCAGATTGGAGGAAGGTTTATAGTGGGGTTCCCCAGGGGTCGGTGATAGGGCCACTGTTTTTCTTGATCTATATTAATGACCTGTACTTTGGTCTACAGGGCACAATTTCAAAATTTGCAGCCGACAGAATACTTGGCATTATTGTGAACAGGGAGGAGGACAGTGATGGACTTCAAGAGGACAGAGATAGGCAGGTGGAATGGGAGGACACGTGGCAAATGAAATTTAATGTAGATACGTGTGAAGTGATTCATTTTGGCGGCAAGACCGCGAAGAAGCAATAGAAGATAAAGGATACAATTCTAAAGGGTATGCAGGAGCAGAGAGACCTGGGGGCTATATATGATCCTATTGTTGGAGGTGGCAGGCAGGTTTAGAAAGCAGTCAGTAAGGCATTCAGAATCCTGGGTTTAATAAATAGAGAGAGAGAGTACAATAGCAAGGAAGCTTTGATGAAACTTTATAAAACACTGCCTCAGTCTCAACTGGAATATTGTGTCCAGTCCTGGGCATCACAGTTCAGGAAGGTTGTGAAGGCATTAGAGAAAGCGCAGCAAAGATTTATGGGAATAGATTCAGGAATGAGGAATTCTGTTCTATGGATAGATTGGGGATGCTGGGGCTGTTCTGCTTGAAGAAAAAGTGAAGAGGACATTTGACAGAAGTGTTCAAAGTTATAAGGGATCTGGAATGGGTGGAAAGGGAGAAACTGTTGCCATTGGCGGATGCATCAAGATCAGATGACACTGATTTAAGGTGATTGGTTGAAGAACTAAAGGTGACATGAGGATAAACACAGTGAGTGGTTAGAATCTGGAATGAACTGCCTGAGAGTGCGGTGGAGGCAAATTCAAACGTAATTTTCAAAAGGTAATTGGATAATTATCTGAAGATTAAAAAAATGCAGGTCTTTGGGAAGAGGCAGGGGCAGTGGGAGGAGCTGCGTGACTTTCACAGAGATCCAACATGGACATAAAGGGGCGAATGGACTCCTACTGTGCTGAAACAATCCTATGAGACTGTGACTCGCTACGTGCAGATTCCGGCTCTACACCAGCCTCGAAGGTACACGCAGTGTAAATATTTGAGCTGGTGACTGTGAGTATCAGACCACGTGATGGGGATTCACCATCAGTGCTGTGCTGCTGCTCTCTCTCTGTCTCCTGGAGCTGCTGTGACTGGGAAGCTGGTAGTTTTGGGTGATCATTGGAAAGTATGAAACCATCTGCTTCACGAATGTCCTTTAGGGAAAGAAATCTGCTGTCCTTACCTGGTCTGGCCGACATGTGACTCCGGACACACAGCAATGTGCTTGACTTTTAACTGCCCTCTGAAATGGCCTAGTAAGCCACTCAGTTCAAAGGCAAATCGGGATGGGCAGCAAATGCTATTCTTGACAGTGACACACAAATTCATGGAAGAATTAAAAAAAAAGATCATAAGGTTTGGGGTGAGGAATTGTGGTGGGATGGAAAGCAGGACGGCCATGGTTCCATGACTGGAGTCTCAAAATTTCCGATGACACAAAATTTGGAGGAGGGCAAAGAATCAGGATGATATGAAGCACCTGCAACAGGACACAGACACGCAAGCGGACTGGACAGACTACCGGCAGATGGAATTTAATAGAGAGGAGTGTGAGGTGATGCATTTTGGCAGTAGGAATAGAGAGAGGTTACATAGACTAATAGTACAGTTCTAAAGAGTGTGCATGAGCAGATAAACCTGCTGGTGAAGGTAACAGGACATATTGAGAATGGTCAGCAAAGTATATGGGATTTGGGTTTAAAACAGAGGCATTGAGGACAAAAGCAGGGACGTATGCAGAACATTTACAGAACATTGGTTAGGCTCCAACTGGAATATACTGTCCAGTTCTGGTCACCACACATGGGGAAGGGTGTGAGTGCCCTTGAGAGGGGGAGCGGAGGTTAGATACAAAGTTAGTTTAGAAAATGTGCCTTTGTTTGCCTTCGAACAAAAGAGTGGAGATTTTATCGAGGTGTATGAGATTATGACAGGCTTAGATAAGTTAGACAAGGAAAACTGTCCCTATTAACTAATAGTACAAGGACTAGGGACATAGATTGAACGTTCTGGTAAGAAATTCAGGGAGAATATGAGGAAGAACTTTTTTGTTTTACACAGCGAGTGGTAATGATCTGGAACTCACTACCCACAATGGTGGTGGAAGTGGAGATGATCAATGATTTCCAGAAGAAACCGGATGGACAGTTGAAGGAAAGAAACTTGCTGAAACACGGGGATTGAATGGGGGAATGGGACTGACTGGATTATTCTGCAGAGAACCAGCATGGTCTCAATCTGTACCATAAATGACTCCATGACTCCAGCACCAGTCAGAGTGACATCAGTGTGTACAATCTACACTATGTCCAGCAACAACTCATCAAGCCTCCTTAGACAGTACCTTCCAAATCCCCGACCTCTACCACCTGGAAGGACAAGTGCAGCAAATGCTGCACCACCACCAGCTGCACGTTCCCCTTCAAGTCACACACCATCCCGACTTGGAACTATATCGCCGTTCCTTCACTGTCGCTGGGTCAAATTCCTGGAACTCCCTTCCTAACAGCACTGTGGGTATACCTACCCCACATGGACTGCAGCGGTTCAGAAGGCAGCTCACCACCACCTTCTCAAGGGTAACTAGGGATGGGCAACAAATACTGGCCGAGGCAGCGACGCCCACATCACATGAATGAATAACAAATGCTGCAACCACTGGGGTAGCAATGTATAGAAGCACTAGGCAAGACTGGCTGGAAGGCATCCAGGAAATATCCTCCCTGCCTCCTCCTCCTCTTCCTCCTGAGGTAACTTCCGGATTCCTGGTCCCAATGCCCGTGTCCTCATGATGGTGATGATATGAAGGGTGCAGCAGAACACCATGAACTTGGACACCTGCTCCAGTGAGTACTGGAGGGCTCTATCCGAGCGGTTCAGACATCGGAAACATTGCTCCATCACACCGTGGATCTGTTCCACCATGTTCTTGCTGGCTGGCAGTGGAAAGTGGGGTTTGGGGTTTGGAATCTTGAGCCATATATGGGGGCGGGGGGTACTAATTGTCTCTGAGGAGCCACATTCTGATTCTCCTTGAAGGCCTGAAGACGTTGGGAATGGCTGACTACTTCAGAATGAAGGTATGGTGGCTGCTGCCAGGATAGTGGACATACACCAACATGATGTACTGGGCATGCTCACACACCAACCTGTATATTAATGGAAAGAGAGTTCTTCCAGTTCCTGTACCTCTACCCGCTGATATGGGGGCCCCGCAGAGCCACTTACACCATCAGGAATCCCGCTGTCCTGACAAAGCCACGGGATCTCTCATCCGACGTCTCTCTGCTGAGGGAGCAGACAGTATAATTCACCTCACCCGGCCTCTGTCACACAATAGATACACCAATGGACAACCTAAAGAGAGATAATGGAGACGTCACCCGCTCCTGCCTGGAAAGATCCAGATCCATAGAAGTTCGATGAAACTGTGAACTTAACCATCGCTGACAGATCCGTCCTCACCCTGGTGTGAGGCTTTAGGTCATGTTACAGGAGGTGACACAGCTCTGTGACCACCTTATTGAATCAGAGACACCTCACACAATGCTCCTGGGTTAGGTATCGGTAGGAACAGTGCTCTTGGAAAACCCGGGGTGGTTAGGGCAGAGCCTCATCCTCCTCCCTCCTTACAGAGCATCCCCTCTCTGCAACCTCTGCTCCATTTGTTGGTCACGTTAGAGAACCACAGACACTGTAACTACAGTCCCCATACCTCGTTTCGATTTGGACCACGAAATCCTCTTTCCTTCCTCTTGCGGATGACACGAAGGTCGGTGGAGTTGTGGATAGTGCCGAAGGATGTTGTAGTGTACAGAGGGACATAGATAGGCTGCAGAGCTGGGCTGAGGGATGGCAAATGGAGTTTAATGCGGAAAAGTGTGAGGTGATTTACTTGGAAGGAGTAACAGGAATGCAGAATACTGGGCTAATGGAAAGATTCTTGGTCGTGTGGATGAGCGTCAAGGTACATAAATCCCTGAAAGTTGCTACCCAGGTTAATCGAGCTGTTAAGAAGGCATATGGTGTGTTAGCTTTTATTAGTAGGGGGATCGAGTTTCGGAGCCACGAGGTCATGCTGCAGCTGGACAAAACTCTGGTGACGTCGCACCTGGAGTATTGCGTGCAGTTCTGGTCACCGCATTATAGGAAGGATGTGGAAGCTTTGGAAAGGGTGCAGAGGGGATTTACTAGGATGTTGCCAGGTATGGAGGGAAGGTCTTACGAGGAAAGGCTGAGGGACTTGAGGTTGTTTTCGTTGGAGAGATGGAGGAGGAGAGGTGACTTAATCGAGACATATAAGATAATCAGAGGGTTAGATAGGGTGGATAGTGAGAGTCTTTTTCCTCGGATGGTGATGGCAAACACGACGGGACATGGCTTTAAGTTGAGGGGTGATAGATATAGGACAGATGTTAGAGGTTGTTTCTTTACTCAGAGAGTAGTAGGGGTGTGGAACGCCCTGCCTGCAACAGTATTAGTCACGCCAACTTTAAGGGCATTTAAGTGGTCATTGGATAGACATATGGATGAAAATCGAATCGTGTAGGTCAGATGGTTTCACAGGTCGGCGCAACATCGAGGGCCGTAGGGCCTGTACTGCGCTGTAATGTTCTGATTCTAATTCTAATTCTTCCTAAATGTCTGCAGCAGCTCACAACACAACCGCCAGAAAAAACATCCACAGCACCTCCGCTAACTTTATAATCGCAGATGTAAGTCGAAAGCCCCTCGCCTGTAAATTGGATGCCTGGGCATTTTAAATAACACTAGAGGGGGTTCCTCGTGCTGCTGAATGCATGTTCAGCTGAAAGTGACTAATACAGGCGGTCAGTGGACATGTGCAGACCAAGCTGCAAAGTCAAAGAACAAGAACAAAGAACAAAGAACAGTACAGCACAGGAACAGGCCATTCGGCCTGCCAAGCCTGCGCCGATCTTGATGCCTGCCTAAACTAACACCTTCTGCACTTCTGGGCCATTATCCCTCTATTCCCTTCCTATTCATGTATTTGTCAACGTGTCTCCTATACGTCGCTATCGTATCTGCTTCCACCACCTCCCCTGGCAGCAAGTTCCAGGCACTCACCACCCTCTATATAAAAAACGTGCCTCGCACATCCCCTCTAAACGTTGCCCCTTGCACCTTAAACCTATGTCCCCTAGTAACTGACAATTCCACCCCGGGGAAAAGCTTCTGACTATCCACTCTGTCCATGCCGCTCATAACTTTGTAAACCTCTATCATGTTGCCCCTCCACCTCCGTCGTTCCAGTGAAAACAATCCGAGTTTTTCCAACCTTTCCTCATGGCTCTTGCCCTCCACACCGGGCAACATCCTGGTAAACCTCCTCTGTAACCTCTCCAAAGCCTCCACGTCCTTCTGATAGTGTGGTGACCAGAATTACAGACAATATTCTAAGTGTGGCCTAACTAAGGTTCTGTACAGCTGCAACATGACTTGCCAATTTTTATACTCTATGCCCCGACCGATGAAGGCAAGCATGCCGTATGCCTGTTTGACTATCGTATCCACCTGCGTTGGCACTTTCAGTGACCTGTGGACCTGTACCCCTAGATCTTTATGCCTGTCAAAACTCCTAAGGGTACTGCCATTTGCTGTCTACCTTCCACTTGCAGTAGACCTTCCAAAATGCATTACCTCACATTTGTCTGGATTGAACTCCATGTACCATTTCTTCACCCAAGTCTCCAACCGATCTTATTCCTGCTGTATCCTCTGACAATCCTCATCATTATCCGCAACTCCACCAACCTTTTTTCATCCACAAACTTACTAATCAGACCAGCTGCATTTTCTTCCAAATCATTTATATATACTACAAACAGAAAAGGTCCCAGCACTGATCCCTGCGGAGCACCACTAGTCACATTCCTCCATTCGGAAAAACACCCATCCACTGAAGCCCTCTGTCTTCTGTGACCGAGCCAGTTCTGTATCCATCTTGCCAGCTCACCTTTGATCCCGTGTGACTTCACCTTTTGTACCAGTCTGCCATGCGGGACCCTGTCAAAGGCTTTACTAAAGTCCATATATACAACATCCACTGCATTTCCTTCATCAATCATCTTCGTCACTTCCTCAAAAAACTCAATCAAATTCGTTGGACATGACCTCCCCTTCACAAAACCATGCGTTTTAGTACCACAATAAATTGGACCCGGTCTACATGGGATATATGAGGGTTGTTGAGGGAAGGAGAGGTAGAAATAGCTGAGACACTGGCCAGAAGCTTGCAATCCTCCTTGGATATGAAAGTGTTATCAAAGGACTGGAGTGTTGTAAATGTTACACCCTGTTTACAAAAGGAGACATTAGATCAACCCAGTAACCAGTCCCTCTAAAGTCGATGGTTGGAAATTTCCAGAGGCCGTAACCGAGTACAAAAATATATCTTTCTTGGATAACATGGGATAATAAATGACAACCAGCACAATAGGTTAATGCAAAATCGCGTCTGACAATCTTGATCAAGTTCATTGATGACTTAACTGTGAGTGTTGATGAGGATAGCGTAGTTCGTGTTATGTATGTGAACTTTCAAAAGGCTTGTGATCAAATGACATTTCATACACTTGTTATGAAAAGTGGAACATATGGATTAATGTGACAGTGATAGTGTGGATATGACACTGACTCAGGGACAGAAAGCAGAGAGAAGTGGTGAACAGACACTGTTCAGACTGGGGGAGGGGGAGTATACAGTGCTGTTTCTCAGAGGTCGGTATTGGAAACAGTGCTTCTCCTGACATATCGATCGATGTATAAATGACAGAGACGTTTATGTAAAAATAAAACAATTTCAACTTTTGCAGATGATATGAAACTCATAACTAAGGGTGGGAAAAATACAGACCACAGAATTATCCAACCTCACAGTACTTTTATTTATTTATTTTGGACTCAATCCAACACAAATTTATTTGTCACTCTGTAATTTATTTGTGTGAGATTTTCGTGCGAATGGGTGCGTGAATGTGGAGCGTATATTTTTACGAATTTATTCAGATCCAGTTTAGATTGTTAAGTATAATAAACTCAACTCTTGTTTAAACATGAGAGAACCTGTCTGATTGGTTCTTTCACGATCACAATAAAGGTAAAAGGTAAAAAACGCACTGAGGTGGTCAGCATGTCCACTGCTAAAATGGAATAAACCTAGTTGTGATCAAATAAAAGATAGGACAAGAAGAGAGCCTGGGACCCCTCCTTACCTGGCTATATCAGAAATGTGGAGGTTCCAGGGATTGTAACGCAATGACAAACGAGACATTAGTTGTGGTAAAAATAATTGATCCTGAGAATAAAAATTTAAAATTTCAATGCAGATTTTATTGTGGTTTTCACTGCTAGAGCACCAAAATGTCCACATTCGAATACAGTACCTTCTGAAGCCAGAGTATACGAATATATGAACATACGAATTAGGAGCAGGAGTAGGACACTCGGACATTAAATAACATCATGACTAATCTGATTGTAACCGCGACTCCACATTCCCACCTATCCCCGATAACCATGCAATCCCTTGCTTATCAAGAATATATCTACCTCTGCCTTACAAATATTTAAAGACTCTGCTTTCACTGCCTTTTGAGGAAGAGAATTCCAAAGACTCAAAATATTCTCCTGAACTCTATTTTAAATGGGCGACCCATTATTTTTAAATAGTGACCCTTATTTCTAGATTCTCCCAGAACGGGAAACATCCTTTCCACATCCAACCTGTCAAGACCCCTCAGGATCATATATGTTTCAATCAATTCGTCTCTGTCATTTGTAAATTTCGGTGGATATAAGTCTCAAATGGCTGTAACAGAAATGTGGAGGTTCTAGAGATCGTAACCCAATGACAAACGAGAAATTGGAAGTGTCAGAGTCACCGAGTTAAACAGCACAGAAACAGTCCCTTTGGCCTACTGTATTTGTGTCGGCTATCAAGCCTATCCATTCTAATCCCATTTTCCATCACTTCGCCTATAACCTTGTATGCTATGGCGTTTTATGTGCTCATCTAAATATTTCTTCAATTTTGTGAGTGTTCCTGCATCTACCACCCCTTCCGACAGTGTATTCCAGATTCCAACCACCCTCTGGGTGATTTACTTTTCCTCAAATCCCCTCTAAACCTCGTGCCCCTTAGCTTAAATCAACTCTCCGGGTTACTGACACCGCCGCTATGGGAAAAACGTTTCTTCCTATCTACCCTATCAATGTCCCTCATAATTTTGTTTACCTCAATCATGTCCTCCCCCACCCCCCCCCCCCCCCCGCTCCCTCAGCCTTCTCTGCTCTAAGGAAAACAACCCGAGCCTATCCTTTCCAAATATTGACTGGAAATACTATAGTTCGAGTACTTTAGATGGGTCTGTTTTTGTCCAGTGTGTGCAGGAGGGTTTTCTGACACAGTATGTGGACAGGCCAACCAGGGGCGATGCCACATTGGATTTGGTACTGGGTAATGAACCCGGCCAGGTGTTTGATTTAGATGTAGGTGAGCACTTTGGTGATAGTGATCACAATTCGGTTAGGTTTACCTTAGCGATGGGCAGGGACAGGTATATACCGCAGGGCAAGAATTATAGCTGGGGGAAAGGAAATTATGACACGATTAGGCAAGATTTAGGATGTGTAGGATGGGGAAGGAAACTGCAGGGGATGGGCACAAACGAAATGTGGAGCTTATTCAAGGAGCAGCTAATGCGTGTCCTTGATAAGTATGTACCTGTCAGGCAGGGAGGAAGTTGTCGAGCAAGGGAGCCGTGGTTTACTCAAGAAGTTGAAGCGCTTGTCAAGAGGAAGAGGGCGGCTTATGTTAGGATGAGACGTGAAGGCTCAGTTAGGGCGCTTGAGAGTTACAAGCTAGCCAGGAAGGATCTAAAGGGAGGGCTAAGAAGAGCAAGGAGAGGACACGAGAAGTCATTGGCGGATAGGATCAAAGAAAACCCTAAGGCTTTCTATAGGTATATCAGCAATAAACGAATGATAAGAGTTAGAACAGGGCCAATCAAGGATAGTAGTGGGAAGTTGTGTGCGGAATCAGAGGAGATAGGGGAAGCGTTAAATGAATATTTTTCGTCAGTATTTACAGTAGAGAAAGAAAATGTTGCCGAGGAGATTACTGAGATACAGCCTACTAGGCTAGATGGGATTGAGATTCACAAGGAGGAGGTGTTAGCAATTTTGGAAAGAGTGAAAATAGATAAGTCCCCTGGGCCAGATGGGATTTATCCTAGGATTCTCTGGGAAGCCAGGGAGGAGATTGCAGAGCCATTGTTGTTGATCTTTAAGTCGTCATTGTCGACAGGAGTAGTGCCGGAGGACTGGAGGATAGCAAATGTTGTCCCCTTGTTCAAGAAGGGGAGTAGAGACAGCCCTGGTAATTATAGACCTGTGAGCCTTACTTCGGTTGTGGGTAAAATGTTGGAAAAGGTTATAAGAGACAGGATTTATAATCATCTTGAAAAGAATAAGTTCATTTGCGATAGTCAGCACGGTTTTGTGAAAGGTAGGTCGTGCCTCACAAATCTTATTGAGTTTTTCGAGAAGGTGACCAAGCAGGTGGATGAGGGTAAAGCCGTGGATGTGGTGTATATGGATTTCAGTAAGGCGTTTGATAAGGTTCCCCACGGTAGGCTATTGCAGAAAATACGCAAGTATGGGGTTGAAGGTGATTTAGAGCTTTGGATCAGAAATTGGCTAGCTGAAAGAAGACAGAGGGTGGTGGTTGATGGCAAATGTTCATCCTGGAGTTTAGTTACTAGTGGTGTACCGCAAGGTTCTGTTTTGGGGCCACTGCTGTTTGTCATTTTTATAAACGACCTGGATGAGGGTGTAGAAGAGTGGGTTAGTAAATTTGCGGATGACACGAAGGTCGGTGGAGTTGTGGATAGTGTCGAAGGGTGTTGTAGGGTACAGAGGGACATAGATAGGCTGCAGAGCTGGGCTGAGAGATGGCAAATGGAGTTTAATGCGGAGAAGTGTGAGGTGATTCACTTTGGAAGGAGTAACAGCAATGCAGAGTACTGGGCTAATGGGAAGATTCTTGGTAGTGTAGATGAGCAGAGAGATCTTGGTATCCAGGTACATAAATCCCTGAAAGTTGCTACCCAGGTTAATAGGGCTGTTAAGAAGGCATATGGTGTGTTAGCCTTTATTAGTAGGGGGATCGAGTTTCAGAGCCACGGGGTCATGATGGAGCTGTACAAAACTCTGGTGAGGCCGCACCTGGAGTATTGCGTGCAGTTCTGGTCACCGCATTATAGGAAGGATGTCGAAGCTTTGGAAAGGGTGCAGAGGAGATTTACTAGGATGTTGCCTGGTATGGAAGGAAGGTCTTACGAGGAAAGGCTGAGGGACTTGGGGTTGTTTTCGTTAGAGAGAAGGAGGAGGAGAGGTGACTTAATAGAGACATACAAGATAATCAGAGGGTTAGATAGGGTGGATAGTGAGAGTCTTTTTCCTCGGATGAGGATGGCAAACACGAGGGGACATAGATTTAAGTTGAGGGGTGAAAGATATAGGACAGATGTCAGAGGTAGTTTCTTTACGCAGAGAGTAGTAGGGGCGTGGAACGCCCTGCCTGCAACAGTAGTAGACTCGCCAACTTTAAGGGCATTTAAGTGGTCATTGGATAGACATATGGATGTAAATGGAATAGTGTAGGTCAGATGATCGGCGCAACATCGAGGGCCGAAGGGCCTGTACTGCGCTGTAATATTCTAATTCTAATCCTGTCTCTCTTCATAGCTGAAATACTCCAGCCCAGGCAACATCCTGGTGAATCTCCTCTGCACCCTCTCCAGTGCAATCACATCCTTCTTATCGCGTGGTGCCCAGAACTATACACAGTACTCCAGCTGTGGCCTTACTAGCGTTTTATACAGCTCCATCAAAACCTCCCCACTCTTATATTCTATGCGTCAGCTAATAAAGGCAAGCATTACATATGCCTTCCAAACCACCTGTGCTGCTGCCTTCGGTGATCTCTGGACAAGTCCACCAATATCCCTTTGACATTCTGTACTTCCCAGCGTGCGACCATCCATTGTATATTCCCTTGCCTTGGTAGTCCTCCTAAAACGCATCACGTCACATTTCTCAGGATTAAATTCCATTTGCCGCTTCTCTGCCCATCTTGCCAGCCCATCTATATCGTCCTGTAATCTAAGGCTTTCCTCCTCACTATTTATGACACCACCAATTTTTGTGTCATCTGTGAACTTACTTCTACATTCACGTCTAAATTATAGATGTATACTACAAACAGCAATGGTCCCAGCACCGATCTCTGTGGTACACCACTGGTCACAGGCTTCCAATCACAAAAACAACCCTCGACCATCACCCTCTGCCTCATGCTAGTAAGCCAATTTTGGATCCAATTTGCCAAATTGCGCTGGATCCCATGGGCCCCTACCTGAGAAACATAGAATATAGGAGCAGGAACAGGCAATTCGGCATTTCGAGCCTGCTCTACCATTCATTATGATCATGGCTGATCATCCAACTCAGTCACCTGTTCCTGCTTCTCCCCATCGCCCCCCTCCCATATCCTTTGATCCTTTTCAACCCAAAAGCTCTATCTGACTCCTTCTTGAAAACATACAATGTTTTGGCCTCAACCGCTTTCTGTGGTAGCGAATTCCACTGGCTCACCACTCTCTGTGTGATGACATGTCTCCTCATCTCAGTCCTGAAAGGATAACCCCGTATCTTTAGTCTGTGATCCCTGGTTCTGGATTCCCCCACCATCGGGAGCATTCATCCTGCATCTACCCTTTCAAGTCCTTTTCGAAATTTATAGGTTTCAATGAGATTCCCCCTCACTCTACTGAACTCTTGTTAAATCCTAACTGACTCAATCTCTTCTCAGACGTCAGTCCCACCATCCCAGGGATCAGTCTGGTAAACCTCCGCTGCACTCCGTCGATAGCAAGAACATCCTTCCTCAGACAAGGAGAACAAAATTTCACACAATATTCCAGGTGTGGCCTCACCGAGGCTCTGTAGAATTGCAGCAAGACATCCCTGCTTCTGTACTCGAATCCTCTCGCTATGAAGGCCAACATACCATTTGCCTTTTTTACCGCCTGTTGCACCTAAAAGCTTACCTTCAGCGACTGATGTACGAGAACACCCAGGTCTCGTTCCATATTCCCCTCTCTCAGTTTATAGCCGTTCCATATTCCCCTCTCTCAGTTTATAGCCGTTCCATATTCCCCTCTCTTGCTTTATCGCCGTTCAGATAATAATCTGCTTTCCTGTTTTAGTTACCGAAGTGGATAACCTCACATTTATCCATATTATACTGCATCTGCCATGCATTTGCCAACTCACTCAACTTTTCCAAATCACCCTGAAGCCACTCTGCATCCTCCTCACAACTCATCCTCCCACTTAGTTGTGTGTCATCTGCAAATTTGTACATATTACATTTAGTTCCCTCATCTAAATCATCAATATACATTGTGAATAGCTGGGTTGCCAGCACCAATCCCTGCGGTACCCAACTAGTCACTGCCTGTCATTCAGAAAGAGACCCGTTTATTACTACTCTTTGTTTCCTGTCTGACAACCAATTTTCTATCCATCGCAATACACTACCTCCAATACCATGTGCTTTAATTTTAGACGCTGCACTCTTATGTGGGACTTTGTCGAAAGCCTTCTGAACGTCCAAATAAACCATATCCACTGGCTCCCTCTCATCAACTCTACTAGTTATATCCTCGAAGAATTCTAGTAAATATGTCAAGCATGATTTCCCTTTCGTAAATCCGTGCTGCCACTGTCCGATTCCACCACTGTTCTGAAAGTGCTGTACTATAAAACCTTTGAGAATGTGCTATAGATTTTTCCCCACTACCAACGTCAGGCTGCCTGGTACATAATTCCATGTTTTCTCTCTACCTCCCTTTTTAAAATAGTGGGGTTACATTATCTATCCTCCAATCTGTAGGAACTGCTTCAGAGTCTATAGAATCTTGGAAGATGACCACCAATGCATCCACTATTTCTAGGGACACTTCCTTAAGTACTCTGGGACTTCTTAAGTACTTCTTAACCCTAGTCCCATGCGGGACCTTATCAAAAATCCTCATCTACACATCTAGTCACCTGCTTGAAAGATTCAGTCAAATTTTGAGATATGATCTCCCTCTGACAAAGCCTGACTATCCTTGATTAATCCCTGCCTCTTCATGTGGAGATTAATCCTGTCTGTCTGATTTTTTCTCCAGTAGTTTCCCTACCAATAATGTTAGACTCACTGGCCTGTAATTACATGATTTATCCCTGCTTCTTGAATAATGGTAACACATTCACTATTCGCCAGTCCTCTGGCACCTCTCCTGTGGCCAGAGAAGTGGTAAAAACAATTGACTCTGAGAAAAATAAATCATTTCATTGCAGATTTTAATGTGGCTTTCACTGCTAGAACACTAAAATGTCCACATTCGAAGCCAGTACCTTCTGAACCCAGAGCATACGAACATATGAACATAGGAATTAAGAGCAGGAGTAGGCCACTCGGCCCCTCGAGCCTTCTCTGCCATTCAATAAGATCAGGGCTAATCTGACTGCAAACTCGACTCCACAATCCCACTTACCCCGATATCTTTTCACCCTCTTTCTTATCAAGAATCTATCTACCTCTGCCTTAAAAAATATTGAAAGATCCTGCTTCCACTTCCTTTTGAGGAAGAGAGTTCCAAAGACCCACGACACTCTGAGAGAAAGCAATTCTCCTCTTTCCTGTTTTAAAAGGGCGACCCCTTATTGTTAAATAGTAACCCCGAATTCTAGATTCTCTCTCAAGAGGAAACATCCTTTCCACATCCACCCTGTCAAGATCCCTCAGGATCATAAATGTTTCAATCAAGTCGCCTCATACTCTTCTATACTGCAGCGGATACAAGCCTAGCCTGCCCATTCTTTCTTCATAAGGGAATCCATCCATTTCAGGTATTAGTCTAGTAAACCTTTCCTGAACTGATTCCAATGCATTTGCATCCTTCCTTACATAAGGTGACAAACATTGTACACAGTCCTCCAGTTGTGATCTCACCAATGCCCTGTATAGCTGAAGCATAATCTCCTTACTTTTGTATTCACTTCCCCTCACAATCAACAACATTGCATTAGCTTTCCGAAGGAATTGCTGTACCTGCATACTAGCCTTGCGCGATTCGTGCACTAGGACGCCCAGATCCCTCTGCATCTCAGAGCTCTGCAATCTCTCTCCATTTAGATAATATGCTTCTTTTCACTCTTTCTGTCAAAATGAACAATTTCCCACTTTCCCACATTGTACTCCATTTGCCCACCCACTTAACCTATCTATATTCCTTTGTAGCCTCCTTATGTCCTCTTCACAACTTACTTCCCTATCTATCTTTGTGTCATCAGCAAATTTAGAAACCATACCTTCGGTTCCTTCATCCAAATCATTTATATAAATTGTAAAAAGTTGAGGCCCCAGCACAGATCCCTGTGGCAAACCACTCGTTACATCTTGCCAACCAGAAAATGACCCATTTTTGCCTACTTTGTTTCCTGTTTGCCAGCAGGACTCGGAGGGCGGAGTTCTGGAGCAGTGAGTATATAAAAAAACTTATCTCGGGGATTCTCGGAGCAGACTCGGAGGGCGAAGTTCCAGAGAGGTGAGGATATAAAAAAACTTATCTCGGGGATTCTCGGAGCAGACTCGGAGGGCGAGTGCCAGTGCGGTGAGTATATAAAAAAACCTATCTCGGGGATTCTCGGAGCAGACTCGGAGGGCGGAGTTCCAGAGCGGTGAATATATAAAAAAACTTATCTCGGGGATTCTCGGAGCAGACTCGGAGGGCGGAGTTCCGGAGCGGTGAGAATATAAAAAAACTTATCTCGGGGATTCTCGGAGCAGACTCGGAGGGCGGAGTTCCGGAGCGGTGAGAATATAAAAAAACTTATCTCGGGGATTCTCGGAGCAGACTCGGAGGGCGAAGTTCCAGAGCGGTGAGTCAATAAAAAAACCTATCTCGGGGATTCTCGGAGCAGACTCAGAGGGCGGAGTTCCAGAGCGGTGAGTACAGAAAAAAACCTATCTCGGGGATTCTCGGAGCAGACTCGGAGGGCGAGTGCCAGAGCGGTGAGTATATAAAAAAACCTATCTCGGGGATTCTCGGAGCAGACTCAGAGGGCGGAGTTCCAGAGCGGTGAGTATATAAAAAAACCTATCTCGGGGATTCTCGGAGCAGACTCGGAGGGCGGAGTTCCAGAGCGGTGAGTACAGAAAAAAACCTATCTCGGGGATTCTCGGAGCAGACTCGGAGGGCGGAGTTCCAGAGCGGTGAGTGGAGAAAAAAACCTATCTCGGGGATGAGCAGACTCGGAGGGCGAAGGTCCAGAGCGGTGAGTATATAGAAAAACCTATCTCGGGGATTCGCGGAGCAGACTCGGTGGGCGGAGTTCCAGTGCGGTGAGTATATAAAAAAACTTATCTCGGGGATTCTCGGAGCAGACTCGGAGGGCGGAGTTCCAGAGCGGTGAGTGGAGAAAAAAACCTATCTCGGGGATGAGCAGACTCGGAGGGCGAAGGTCCAGAGCGGTGAGTATATAGAAAAACCTATCTCGGGGATTCGCGGAGCAATCTCGGTGGGCGGTGTTCCAGAGCGGTGAGTATATAAAAAAACTTATCTCGGGGATTCTCGGAGCAGACTCGGAGGGCGGAGTTCCATAGCGGTGAGTAGATAAAAAAACTTATCTCGGGGATTTGCGGAGCAGACTCGGAGGGTGGGGTTCCGGAGCGGTGAGTATATAAAAAAACCTATCTCGGGGATTCGTGGAGCAGACTCGGAGGGCGGAGTTCCATAGCGGTGAGTAGATAAAAAAACTTATCTCGGGGATTCGCGGAGCAGACTCGGAGGGCGGAGTTCTGGAGCAGTGGATTCACAGAGTCCGTTCGCTCGGGTGGGAATAAAAAACTGAAAAAGTGAAGTCACAGGAAAGCTGTGACCTAATTGGCTGGTAGGGAATCTGCACCGAATTTGAAATTAAAACTAATAAAAATTGATTAAAACACTGATTAACTCATGAATAAGTAGAGTAACTAAACCAGAGGGAAGAGATTACTGTATTTAGACAGCATTTAATATTTAATGTTAGAAATTTAGCACCAGGGACCACATAGTGAAGTGTATCATAATTTAGGAAGGATTTAATAAGTATTTATTTATTTTACATCAATTAACTAATTAGTGATAGAAATGTCAGTTAGAGGGGTGAAGTGCTTCACCTGTGAGATGTGGGAAGTCCGTGAAGCTTCCAGCGTTCCGGACGACTACATCTGCAGGAAGTGGACCCAGTTGCAGCTCCTCACAGATGCATGGATCGGTTGGAGCGGCAACTGGATGCAATTAGGAGCATGCAGGTGGCTGAACGTCATAGACAGGAGTTTTAGAGAAGTGGTGACACCCAAGGTGCAGGCAGATAGATGGGTGAACGTCAGCAGGGGCAGGCAGTCAGTGCAGGATTCCCCTGTGGCTATCCCCCTCTCTAACAGGTATACCGTTTTGGATACTGTTCAGGGGGATGGCCTATCAGGCGAAAACAGCAGCAGCCAGAGCAGTGGCACCACGGCTGGCACTGTTGTTCAGCAGGGAGGGACAAAGCACAGAAGAGCAATCGTTATAGGGGACTCTATAGTCAGGGGCACAGATAGGCGCTTCTGTGGACGTGAAAGAGACTCCAGGATGGTATGTTTCCTCCCTGGTGCCAGGGTCAAGGATGTATCTGAACAGATAGGGGGCATTCTGAAGGGGGAGGGTGAACAGCCAGAGGTTGTGGTACACATCGGTACCAACGACATAGGCAGGAAGAGTGATGAGGTCCTGCAGTGGGAGTTTAGGGAGTTAGGTAGTAAGTTAAAAAACAGGACCTCTAGGGTTGTAATCTCTGGATTACTCCCTGTGCCACGTGCCAGTGAGGCTACAAATAGGAAGATAGTGCCGCTAAACACGTGGCTGAGCAGCTGGTGTAGAAGGGAGGGTTTCAGCTATCTGCACCATTGGGCTCTCTTCAGGGACAGATGGGACCTGTACAAGAAGGACGGGTTGCATCTAACCTGGAGGGGCACAAATATCCTGGCTGCAAGATTTGCTGGCGTCACTCGGGAGGGTCTAAACTAGTGTGGCAGGCAGGTGGGAACCAGAGCAGTAGGACAGCTAGTGAAGTAAATGAGGAGGACATAGTAAATAAGGCCAGTAGGACTTAGAGGAAGAACAGGCAGGGAGATGTGACTGTGCACAGCGGGACTGGTGGTCTGAAGTGCATTTGTTTCAACGCGAGAAGTATAACAGGTAAGGCAGATGAAATTAGAGTTAAGACTAGTACCTGGAAATATGATGTTGTTGCTGTTACAGAGACATGGTTAAGGGTGGGGCAGGATTGCCAGCTAAATGTTCCAGGCTTAAGAAGCTTCAGGCGGGTTTGAGGGGGATGTAAAAGGGGTGTGGGAGTTGCATTGCTGGTTAAGGAGAATATCACAGCTGTACTGTGGGAGGACACCTCAGAGAGGTCATGCAGCGAGGCAATATGGGTGGAGCTCAGGAATAGGAAGGGTGCAGTCACGATGTTGGGGGTTTACTACAGGCCTCCCAACAGCCAGCGGGAGGTAGAGAAGCAGATATGTGGACAGATTTTGGAAAGATGTAATGGTAACAGGGTTGTAGTGGTGGGTGACTTTAACTTCCCCAATATTGACTGGGACTCACTTAGTGCTATGGGCTTGGATGGGGCAGAATCTGTGAGGAGCATCCAGGAAGGCTTCTTGAAACGGTATGTGGATAGTCCAACCAGGGATGGGGCCATTCTGGACCTGGTATTGGGGAATGAGCCCGGCCAGGTGGTCGAGGTTTCAGTGGGGGATCATTTCGGGAGCAGTGACGATAATTCCATAAGTTTTAAGGTACATGTGGATAAGGATAAGAGTAGTCCTCGGGTGAAGGTGCTAAATTTGGGGAAGGCTAATTATAACAATATTAGGCAGGAACTGAAGAATTTAGATTGGGGTGGCTGTTTGAGGGTAAATCAACATCTGACATTTGGGACAAAAACAAGAAATGCTGGATTCACTCAGCAGGTCTGGCAGCATCTGTAGAAAGAGAAGCAGAGTTAACGTTTCGGGTCAGTGACCCTTCTTCGGAACTGACAAATATTAGAAAAGTCACAGATTATAAACAAGTGAGGTGGGGGTTGGGCAAGAGATAACAAAGGAGAAGGTGCAGATTGGACCAGGCCACATAGCTGACCAAAAGGTCACGGAGCAAAGGCAAACAATATGTTAATGGTGTGTTGAAAGACAAAGCATTAGTACAGATAGGGTGTGAATATTGAACAGCAGCAAGTGCAAACCTGAAGAAAAACAACCTGAAAAAAACAGTGGGTAAGCAAACTGAACAAACTAAGATGAAATGAAATAAATGCAAAAAAAAATTGTAAAAAATGTAAAAAGGAATGTAAAAAAAAAGGAAGAAAAAATAACTAAAAATGACTAAAAATGAAAGTAAAGTGGGGGGCTGTCATGCTCTGAAATGATTGAACTCAATGTTCAGTCCGGCAGGCTGTAGTGTGCCTAATCGGTAGATGAGATGCTGTTCCTCGAGCTTGCGTTGATGTTCACTGGAACACTGCAGCAATCCCAGGACAGAGATGTGAGCATGAGAGCAGGGGGGAGTGTTGAAATGGCAAGCAACCGGAAGCTCAGGGTCCTGCTTGCGGACTGAGCGCAGATGTTCCGCAAAGCGGTCACCCAGTCTGCGCAGACTGGGTGACCGCTTTGCGGAACATCTCCGCCCCAAGCGCAGACTGGGTGACCGCTTTGTGGAACATCTCCACTCAGTCCGCAAGCAGGACCCTGAGCTTCCGGTTGCTTGCCATTTCAACACTCCCCCCTGCTCTCATGCTCACATCTCTGTCCTGGGATTGCTGCAGTGTTCCAGTGAACATCAACACAAGCTCGAGGAACAGCATCTCATCTACCGATTAGGCACACTACAGCCTGCCGGACTGAACATTGAGTTCAATAATTTCAGAACATGACAGCCCCCCACTTTACTTTCATTTTTAGTCATTTTTAGTTATTTTTTCTTCCTTTTTTTTTACATTCCTTTTTACATTTTTGACAATCTTTTTTTGCATTTATTTCATTTCATCTTAGTTTGTTCAGTTTGCTTACCCACTGTTTTTTTCAGGTTGTTTTTCTTCAGGTTTGCACTTGCTGCTGTTCAATATTCAGTATATTCACACCTAATCTGTACTAATGCTTTGTCTTTCAACACACCATTAACATATTGTTTGCCTTTGCTCCGTGACCTTTTGGTCAGCTATGTGGCCTGGTCCAATCTGCACCTTCTCATTTGTTATCTCTTGCCCAACCCCCACCTCACTTGTTTACAATCTGTGACTTTTCTAATATTTGTCAGTTCCGAAGAAGGGTCACTGACCCGAAACGTTAACTCTGCTTCTTTTTCCACAGATGCTGCCAGACCTGCTGAGTGAATCCAGCATTTCTTGTTTTTGTTTCAGATTTCCAGCATCCGCAGTATTTTGCTTTTATTCTGACATGTGGGAGCCTTTCAAGCGTCAGTTGATTAGAATCCAGGACCAGCATGTTCCTGTAAGGAAGAAAGAGAAGTTTGGCAAGTTTTGGGAAGCTTGGATAACACGGGATATTGTGAGCCTTGTCAAAAAGAAAAAGGAAGCATTTGTAAGGGCTGGAAGGCAAGGAACAGCTGAAGCACTTGAGGAATATAAGGATAGTAGGAAGGAACTTAAGCAAGGAGTTAGGAGGGCTAAAAGGGGTCATGAAAAGTAATTGGTGAAAAGGATTAAGGAAAATCCCAAGGCTTTTTATACATATATAATGAGCAAGAGGGTAACCAGGGAAAGGGTTGGCCAACTCAATGGCAACGATGGGAATCTATGCGTGGAGCCAGAGGAAGTGGGTGAGGTGCGAAATGAGTACTTTGCATCAGTATTCACCAAGGAGAAGGAGTGGATGATAAGCCGAGGGAAGGGAGTGCAGATAGTCTCAGTCATCTCATTATCAAAAAGGAGGAGGTGATGGGTGTCTTGCAAAGTATTAAGGTAGATAAGTCCCCAGGACATGATGGGAACTACCCCAGAATACTGAGGGAGGCAAGGGAAGAAATTGCTGGGGCCTTGACAGAAATCTTTGCATCCTCACTGGCAACAGGGGAGGTCGCAAAGGGCTGAAGAATAGTCAATGCTGTTCCTTTTTTTAAGAAGAGGGTTTAAGGATAATCCAGGAAATTATAGGCCGGTGAGCCTTATGTCAGTGGTAGGGAAACTATTAGAGAGGATTCTTCGGGACAGGATTTACTCCCATTTGGAAACAAACGAACTTATTAGCGAGAGACAGCATGGTTTTGTGAGGGGGAGGTCGTGTCTTACTAATTTGATTGAGTTTTTTGAGAAAATGACGAAGATGATTGATGAGGGAAGGACGGTGGATGTTGTCTGTATGGACTTTAGTAAAGCCTTTGACAAGGTCCTGCATGGCAGACTGGTGCAGAAGGTGAAGTCAAACGGGATCAGAGGTGAGCTGGCAAGATGGATACAGAACTGGCTTGGTCACAGAAGACAGAGGGTAACAGTGGATGAGTGTTTTTTTGAATGGAGGGATGTGACTAGCGGTGTTCCGCTGGGATCAGTGCTGGGACCTTTGCTGTTTGTAGTACATATAAATGACTTGGAGGAAAATGTAGCTGGTCTGATTGGTAAGTTTGCAGATGACACAAAAGTTTGTGGAGTTGCAGATAATGATGAGGATTGTCAGAGGATACAGCAGGATATAGATCGGTTGGAGACTTGGGCAGAGAAATTGTACATGGAGTTTAATCGAAACAAATGTGAGGTAATGCATTTTGGAAGGTCTAATGCAGATGGGAGGTATTCAGCAAATGGCAGAACCCTTCGGAGTATTGATAGGCAGAAAGATCTGGGCGTACAGTTCGACTGGTCACTGAAAGTGGCAACGCAGGTGGATAAGCTAGTCAAGAAGGCATACGGCATGCTTGCCTTCATTGGTCGGGGCACAGAGTATAAAAATTGGCAAGTCATGTTGCAGCTGTCCAGAACCTTAGTTAGGCCACACTTAGAATATTGTGTGCAATTCTGGTCGCCACACTACCCGAAGGACGTGGAGACTTTGGACAGGGTACAGAGGAGGTCTACCAGGATGTTGCCTGGTCTGAAGGGCATTAGCTATGAGGAGAGGTTGGAAAAACTCAGATTGTTTTCACTGGAACGACGGAGGTGGAGGGGCGACATGATAGAGGTTTACAAAGTTATGAGTGGCATGGACAGAGTGGATAGTCAGAAGTTTTTTCCCAGGGTGAAAGAGTCAGTTACTCGGGGACATAGGTTTAAAGTGCGAGGGGCAAAGTTTAGAGTGGATGTGCGAGGCAAGTTTTTTACACAGAGGGTGGTGAGTGCCTGGAACTTGCTGCCGGTGGAGGTGGTGGAAGCAGATATGATAACGACGATTAAGAGACATCCTAACAAATATATGACTAGGAAGGGAATAGAGGGATATGGGCACCGTAAGTGCAGAAGGTGTTAGTTTCGGCAGGCATCAAGATCGGCGCAGGCTTGGAGGGCCGAATGGCCTGTTCCTTTGCTGTACTGTTCTTTGTTCATTGTTCTTGTTCAATCCTCTATCAATGCCAGTGTGTTACCCCCTACACTATAAGCTTTTAATTTCCACATTAACCTTTGATCTGGCACCTGATCAAATGCTTTCTGGAAATCTAAGTACAGTACATCCACTGGTTCCCCTTTCTCCACAGTACATGTTATTACTTCGAAGAACTCCAACAAATTGAATGAACATGATTCCCCTTTCAGAAGACCATGCTGACTCTGCCTGATTACTTTGATTTTTTTTCTAACTGTCTGCGAATACGTTTTTAATAATTACGTCTCACATTTCCCGCAAGAGAGATTTGAAGCAAACTGGCCTGTAGTTTCTGTCTCCCTCCCTTTTTGAGTAAAGGAGTTACATTGGCAAAAAGGAGTGACATACAGAGTGAAGTAACTCGGGACATGTTAAAAGCTCTCTCTGTTGAAAAGTTGAGTAATGTAGCTGGACAGTTAGGGATTACTCTCTGTCCAAAAGCTAGGAAACCCGAAATCCTAAGACTTGTGGCCAACCATTTTTCACTTGAAGCTGAATACTCAAACAGGTTTAGATCACTAACAGGTTGGGTATTGTTCGCTAAGGTAAAACTAGAACAGAATATACTAGAATTAGAATTCCAGAGAGAGCAAGAAAGAGCAGAGTGATTGTCAAGAAAGGGAAAAAATAAGATTGTTCCAGAAGGAGAAGGAGGAAAGGGAGTTAAGGCGGCTCAAACAACTAGAGGAAGACCCAGTACACCTAGTGAAGACACAGCTAGTGAGGGAGCTGCCCCTCGCCCAGGACAATGTGCTGAGCTCTTAAAGTTCACCCAGTTCATTCGAAAGTTGAATGAGGAGGATGTGGCAGAATTTTTCATCACTTTTGAAAAGCTTGCAAAGCAGCTGAAATGGCTGGCAGAGAACTAGATACTGTTTTTACAAAACAAAGTAACAGGAAAAGCCCATGAGGTTTATTCATTGTTGTCAGATGAAAGTTCATCAGATTATGCGATAACTAAAAATTCTATCTTGGGCGCATATGAGATAGTACCACAGGTGTACCAGCAAAAATTCCAAACGCTCCGAAAGCAGCCTGACTAAACTGCCTCGAGTCTGAATGAGTTAAGCAGCTTAGGAACATAGGAGCAGAAGTAGGCCATTCAGCCCATCAAGCCTGCTCTGCCATTCAATATGATAGTGGCTGATCATCCACTTCAATGCCTTTTTCCCACATTATCCCCATATCCCTCTCTGTCAGTGGTACTTCGAAATCTGTCAATCTCTACTTTAAGCAGACTCAATCACTGAGCTTCCACAACTCTCTGGAGCAGAGAATTCCGAAAGTTCACAATCCTCTGAGTAAAGAAATGTCTCCTCAGCTCAGTCCTAAGTGGCTTCCGTCTTATTTTGAAACTGTGTCTGCTGATTCTAGTCTCCCCAACAATGGGGAACATATTACCGACATCTGCCCTGTCTATCCCTTTAAATATTTTGTAGGTTTCAAAGAGATACCCTCTCATTCTTCGAAACTCTAGAGACTACACGCCCAGTTTGCCCAATCACTCTTCATAGGGCAGTCCTTCCATCCCAGGAACAAGTCTGGTGAAACTTTCATGCATTCTCTCGATGGCAATAATATCCTTCCTAGGGTAAAGGGACCAAAACTGCACACAGTACTCCAGGTGAGGTCTAACCAAGGTTCTGTACAATTGAAGTAAGCCTTCACTACTTCTGTACTCAAATATTCTTGCAATAAAGGCGGACATACCATTAGCCCTCTTATTGCTTGCTGAACCTGCTTGTTTGTCTTTCGTGACTTATTGACGACGGGGGGCGTTCAGAACTAGCTGCAGTCGCTTTGTGGTGACACAACCACACATGTTTCCCCCACTGCTTGATATAAATTCTGACAGTATGTACGTGTGTAACAGTTTGACCGAGTACCTACCTCTGTGGGAAGTGAGAGGTTTTGTGTCAGCAGATGGCAAACCATTTCCATCTGTCCCATTACTGCAGAGAATAGTAGATGGAGCGAGGAAAGGGGAAAGGATTACAGAAAATACTGTGATATATTGACCTATGTTGTGAAAATTGGAAAGGAGATAATTGGGACAACCTTGTCTAAGTGTAGTCTGGAAAACCAGGTGGTCATGTGTCCTCACCGCAGAGGTAGGTACTCGGTCAAACTGTAACACACGGACATACTGTCAGTATATATAAATATATACATACATATAAAACAGCAGAATAGAAGTGTGGATTTAATACCACTGTAAATTGCACCATGGAAACTAGGAAGGCATTATCAGGTTACCCCATGTGGCCTATAAGTGAAAGGGGAGATATTGCTTAACCACCACGATGAAGGAGTACCAGTATGGACATAACCGGATTTGTCTGGTGAGGAAATGTACGTTTCTTTTATACCCACAAATACCAACTAGAGTAGAGAAGATGGATTTGTAGAATACAGAAAAGAAAGACAGAAACGATAACTGTGACACAAAGTGTTAAGGACGAATTGATAAATTACCTCCGGGAATATGAATATACTATTCAGCCATTGCCCATACGTTTGGGTCAAGAGAGGCAGCAACTAGAAACCATTGCTGTAGTGTACTACAATCTGGAACAAGAGTGGAAGATAATACAAGATGAGATTGACGAGATAAATGATTCTACCTGGTGGGAAGGCTTATGGAAATTGGGGTCAAACGTGCAGATACACCCTTGGTTTACAATTATTTCCCATGTCCTGATAGTTGTTTCGGGTATCATGGTGATATATGTGACATACTTAATTCGGAAACTTAAGAAATTGATTAAGGAATGTGCGAGGATGTATGAATGCAGGTTGGACAGCGACCTTAAAGGCAATCAGTATTCAAATTTGTTCTATAAAAAGATAGACAATTAAATATGTAACACGAGGGTAGTTGTATAACTATTGGTAGATACTTAAAATGAATTAATGAATGACAAATTTATTCTACAAATTCAATTACGACTGTATTATGATCACACAAGTGATTAATTATGTAACAATGATGCTTAAATTGTGCTTTCTTTAACATTACACTAATTAGGATATTGCATTAACAATGAAATTGTAATTGCACAAGCGTACGACCGAAGAGACAGGAGAGTGTGATCCCTTGTGCATAGCCTGCAGGATCAAAGGAGGGCGGGGAGGGCTGTAGACTCAGAAAAAAATAAAAGAACTTAGTTGAAACAAAGGGACTCGTCACACAACAATGCACAACGTTTTGAAACATAGTGGGGGCTGGATAGAAAGGAGCACAGCAAACAGATGGCCAAGGAATTGCAGACAGTACAGAAAAACAGGCTGAAACAAGAGAGAGATTCTCCCAGACAGCATCCTTGCACGAACCAGATAAAAGAGTTGCTATGGACACGAGATATGATTAGACTCACAGTGGACAATGGCTGAAACTGGTGACGGCACAAGAGCCCCAGGGAAGAACAGTCAAGAAGGTTCCCTGTGTCAAGGACTCAGAGAACAAAAGGGCAGTCGCAAGTCTGAGACTGATCACCTCGTGACTTGACGGGTAGTATAACGTGCAAGTATTTAATGCTTGTATCTTTTGGGCCTCCTTATCTCGAGAGACAATGCATACGCGCCTGGAGGTGGTCAGTGGTTTGTGAAGCAGCGCCTGGAGTGGCTTTCAAGGCCAATTCTGGAGTGACAGGCTCTTCCACAGGTGCTGCAGAGAAATTTGTTTGTTGGGGCTGTTGCACAGTTGGCTCTCCCCTTGCGCCTCTGTCTTTTTTCCTGCCAACTACTAAGTCTCTTCGACTCGCCACAATTTAGCCCTGTCTTTATGGCTGCCCGCCAGCTCTGGCGAATGCTGGCAACTGACTCCCACGACTTGTGATCAATGTCACACGATTTCATGTCGCGTTTGCAGACGTCTTTATAACGGAGACATGGACGGCCGGTGGGTCTGATACCAGTGGCGAGCTCGCTGTACAATGTGTCTTTGGGGATCCTGCCATCTTCCATGCGGCTCACATGGCCAAGCCATCTCAAGCGCCGCTGACTCAGTAGTGTGTATAAGCTGGGGGTGTTGGCCGCTTCAAGGACTTCTGTGTTGGAGATATAGTCCTGCCACCTGATGCCAAGTATTCTCCGAAGGCAGCGAAGATGGAATGAATTGAGACGTCGCTCTTGGCTGGCATACGTTGTCCAGGCCTCGCTGCCGTAGAGCAAGGTACTGAGGACACAGGCCTGATACACTCGGACTTTTGTGTTCCGTGTCAGTGCGCCATTTTCCCACACTCTCTTGGCCAGTCTGAACATAGCAGTGGAAGCCTTACCCATGCGCTTGTTGATTTCTGCATCTAGAGACAGGTTACTGGTGATAGTTGAGCCTAGGTAGGTGAACTCTTGAACCACTTCCAGAGCGTGGTCGCCAATATTGATGGATGGAGCATTTCTGACATCCTGCCCCATGATGTTCGTTTTCTTGAGGCTGATGGTTAGGCCAAATTCATTGCAGGCAGACGCAAACCTGTCGATGAGACTCTGCAGGCATTCTTCAGTGTGAGATGTTAAAGCAGCATCGTCAGCAAAGAGGAGTTCTCTGATGAGGACTTTCCGTACTTTGGACTTCGCTCTTAGACGGGCAAGGTTGAACAACCTGCCCCCTGATCTTGTGTGGAGGAAAATTCCTTCTTCAGAGGATTTGAACGCATGTGAAAGCAGCAGGGAGAAGAAAATCCCAAAAAGTGTGGGTGCGAGAACACAGCCCTGTTTCACACCACTCAGGATAGGAAAGGGCTCTGATGAGGAGCCACCATGTTGAATTGTGCCTTTCATATTGTCATGGAATGAGGTGATGATACTTAGTAGCTTTGGTGGACATCCGATCTTTTCTAGTAGTCTGAAGAGAACACGTCTGCTGACGAAGTCAAAGGCTTGTACCTGATGATTTAATGTGTGAATAAACATTGATATACCTTCCACCAGTCCACTTCTGTGAATTCTTTAAGAGAAAGTGCAGATTAGGCACAACAACGATCTGCTTGCTCTATATAGGATCTTACCAGGAACATTAAAAGAAGCAACACCAAGAGAGAAAATTACACGACCAGTAACAAAATTAGCAATGCTTCGTAGAGTTTACAGCCTGTATCAAAGACTCACCAGGAGTAACAACAACAGCAAAGAGGGATGAGAAAATGTCAGGTGCAGTAATGCAGTTAAACACGGTTTATAGAATTAATAGCTGGATAAAGAGTCTTACCAGGAACACCAACAATAGCGAGGATGGGATAGTAAATACATTGAATAATCTGAAGAGCTAAAAAGATCCGATAGTCTAATGAGTACAAGTCATAATATGTGGAAAGAGCGTCAAATTGCCAGATGAAACTCCTGTCCATTGTTGTAACATTACAATCTATTGTTCTCAGATTCTGATCTAGCCTCTCCCTCTGCCTGGAGCTGTTGGTCCCTCTTACTGCCGGGTTTGATGCTCCTGTTGACACTATGTGATAATACATTGAAATGACTCCCATATTAATAGAAGATGGAAACCCTCCAGTGAAACAATTAGGGTCCATGGAGACTGACATTAATTCCAGTCACTGAACAAACAGGTTCAGTTAACCCCTTTCAGTCCAGCACTGCTTGTACCACAATAAAGTAGAACATTTATCCGGTCTGGATGGGATGTATGAGAGATGCTGAGGGAAGGAAAGGTGGGAATAGCGGAGGCACTGGACAGAATCATTCAATCCTCCTTGGATATAGGAGTTGTGACAGAGGTCTGGAGGGTTGTAAATGTTACACCCTACTTGAAAAAAAGGAGAGATTGAGTAAACACTGTATTTACTGACAAGACAGTTTAATGTCACTGATGGGGAAATTTCATAACCCAGGACAAATATATTCATTGCTTTGAAAAACATGGAATAATAAATAGACAGCAGTAGGGATATGGTGATGACAAAGCATGTCTGGCAAACCTCAACAACAACTTATATTTATATAGTGCTTTTAATGTTATAAAACATCCCAAAGTGCTTCTCAGGATCATTATGAAGCAAAGTATGACACTGAGACACAACAGGCGATATTAGATCAGATGTCCAACAGCTTGAACAAAGAGATAGGTTTTAAGGAGTACCTGAAAGGAGGAAAGCGAGACGGAAAGGTGGTGACCGTAGCGGAGTGGTAATATTACCAAAATTGTAATACTGAGGCTCAGGCTGATTCTCGGAGGACATGGGTTCAAATCCCACCGTGGTAACTGGTGCAATTTAAAATTCAATATGTGCTAAAATTCAATTAATTAATACAAATCTGCATTTGAAAACTATTCTCAGCAATGGTGCCATGATGCTATCAATGATCATCATAAAAAAAACAGCCTGGCTTACTGATGTTCTTCAGCAATGGAAATCTGCCATCCTTATACGGTCTGGCCTCCATGTGACTCCAGACCCACAACAATGTGGTTGACTCCAAAGTGAATTCTGAAAAGTCCAGCAAACCATTCAGTCATCAAGGGCAATTAGAGATGGGCAAAAAATGCTGGCCTTGTCAGTGACACCCACATCCCATGAACGAATGAAAAAAAAACAGTGCAGTGAGGATATTCCAGAACTTTGGGCCTAGGCAGCTGAAGACCTAGTCGCCAGTGGTGCAGTGATTAAAATCCGGGTGCACAAGAGGCCGGAATTAGAGGAGCACCTATATCTCGGTGGGTTGTGGAGGTGGAGGAGATTACAGAGATATGGGGCGGGGGGCGAGGCCATGGAGGGATCTGAAAACAAGGATAATAATTTTAAAATCAAGACATTGCTTGACTGGGAGCCAATGTCGGTCAGTGATAGATGAACGGGACTTGGTGTGAGCTAAGACATGGGCAGCAGAGTTTTGGATGACCTGAAGTTTACAGAGAGTAGAATTTGGGAGATCAGCCAGGAGTGAGTTGGAATAATCACATCTAGAGGTGACGAATGCATGAATGAGGTTTCAGCAGCAGATGGGCTGAGACAGTGGTGAAGTCGGGTGATGTTACTAAGGTGGAAATAGGCGGCTGTAATGATATCCTGAAAATGAGGTTAAAGATCATTTTGTGGTGAAATGTGACACCAAGGTTGCAAACAGACTGTCTGAATCTCAGATTGTTAGCAGGGAGAGGGATGGAATCAATAGCAAGGAAGCAGAGTTGGAGTGGGGAGTGAAAACAATGGCTTCAGTCTTCCCAATATTTAATTGGAGGAAATTTCTGCTCATCCAGTACTGGATGTCGGATAAGCAGTCTGATAATTAAACAACAGTTGAGGAGTGGATAGAGGTGGTGCTGAGGTAAATTTGATGGCGTTCTTTGATAAAACAATGGAGAAGGTTGCTGAGGGTGGTCTGATTAAAGTTATAGATATGGATTTTCAAAAGGTGTTTGATCAAGTGACATTCAAGAGACAGGTTAGGAAAACTGAACCCTATGGTTTAAAGGGACAGTGACAGTGTGGATATAACATTGGCTAATGAACAGTAAACAGAGAGAAGTGGTGAAAGGTTGTTGTTCAGACTCGATGGGAGTATACAGTGGTGTTCCCTCGGGCTCGGTATTAGGACCACTGCTTTTTTTGCTCTTGTAGAACCCGGGGTGGGTAGGGCAGAGCCCCCTACTCCTCCCACTTTACAGAGCTTTCCCTATTTCCAGCCTCAGCTCCATTTGTTGGTCGTGTAACAGACCCAGAGACACTGTAACTACAGTCCACATACCTTGTCCACAGTTGGGTTACCAAATCCTCTATCCTCCCTGAATGTGTGCAGCAGCTCACAACACACCTCCAGAAAACCATCCACAGCACCTCCACTAACTTTACAATCGCAGAAGTAAGTCAAAAGCCCCTCACCTGTAAGTTGGATGCCTGGTCCTTTTAAATAACACTAGAAGGGATTCCTTATGCTGCTGAATGTATGTTCAGCTGAGAATGACTAACACAGGTGGTCAGTGGACATGCACAGACCAAGTTTCAAAGACGTACATCAAAGCTGCTGGAATGACTGATTGACGTCAATTCAGACCCCTCCTCACACTACAGACACACACAGGTTACACCCACGCTATCACCCCGGCCAGCCTGGGTGTCCTGTACAATGTGCTGGATGTGACCGGCAGTACAGCTCACACCATTTTGTGGATCCAAACTTCTGCAGCACCAGTAGAGCAGGAGAGATGAAATGTGTGGGCAGGGAGAGAGAAAGAGGGAAAGAAACTCACTTTAAAAATGGAATTATAAAAAGACTTTAAGATTAACAAGTTTCAGGAATATTGGAAATGGACAGGGGATTGAGATAATCAGAGGGATGTGGACATGGGGGGATTTGATCACATGATGGGACTATTAAAATTGAGGTGTTACCGAACCAAGAGCCAATGTAGGTCAGTGAGCACAGGGATGTTGGGTGAACAGAATTTGGTGTAAATTAGAAGATTGCAGCAGAGTTTTAGTTAACCACAAGGTTGCAGATCGTAGAATGTGGGAGAGCAGCCAGGAGTGTGTTCGAATAGTCAAGTCTCGAGGTAACAAACGCATGGATGAGGGTTTCAGCAGCAGATGAGCTGAGCTCTCTCTCTCTCTCTCTCTCTCTGTTTCTCTCTCTGTCGCCCTCACCTACTCTATCCCACAATCAGAATCTTACGTTTCAATCAAGTCGCCTTTTCATCTTCTAAACTCCAACTGATATAAGCCTCGCCTGTCCAACCTTTCCTCATAAGACAACCCACCCATTCCAGGTATTAGTCTAGTAAACATTCTCTGTACTGCTTTCAACACATTTACATCCTCCTTAAATAAGGAGACCAGTAAGCTACACAGAACTCCAGATGTGGTCTCACCAATGTCCTGTATAAATGAAACATAACCTCCATACTTTTGTATTCAATTCCTTCTGTAATACATGATAACATTGGATTAGTTTCCGAATTGCCTGTTGTACCTGCATAATAACCTTATACAATTCATGCACTAAGACACCCAGTTCCTCTGCATCGTCCAGCTCTGCAATCTCTCACCATTCAGATAATATGTTTCTTTTATATTCTTCCTATAAAATGGACAATTCCACATTTTCCCTCGTTATCCTCCATTTGCCACATCTTTGCCCACTAACCTAAGCTACCTATATCCCTTTGTAGCCCACTTATGCCCTCTTGACAACTTTCGTTCCTTTCTGTTTTTGTGTCATCAGAAAATTTAGCAACCATACCTTGAGTCCCTTCATCGAAGTCATTCATATAAATTGTAAAAAGTTACGTCCCCAGCACTGATCTGTGTGCAACACAACTCATTACATCTTACCAAACAGAAAATGACCCATTTTGCCTACTCTCTGTTCTCTGTTAGCTAAGCCAATCTTCTATCCATGTCAATATATTACCCCTTACACCATTCGCATTTAGTTTCTGCAATGGCCATTGATGTGACACGTTATCAAGTGTCTTCTGGAAATCTAACTACATTACATCCAACGGTCCCCCTTTATCCACAGAACATGTAATTTCTTCAAAGAACTCAAATAAATTAGTTAAACCAGATTTTCCTTTCACAAAAGCATGCTGACACTGCTTGATCACTTTGAATTTCTCTACGTGCTCTGCTATAAACGTCCATAATAACAGCTTCTAACATCTGATCCATAGCCAGAAAACCTTTGTCACCAGTCACAGGTCGTATGTCTACTATGTCTATTCTGATACTGTGTTGTATTTGAACTGTTACTCCTCAATAAACTGCTTGTGACCCTTCGATCTCCTTTTGGGTAATTTGGAACCCTGGATCAGATCGTACAGTGGTATAGGAGAGGGAACAGAGTTCATGTCAAAGTCCTGCCTCCCTTTTCTATAATGGACAGGGACTACTGGGCAGTAATGTGCTCAAAGGTAATCCGCAGTAATTGATTATCCCTATATTTGTATATTTTAGAACATTAAAACATACCCCTGCTCTGGTGTCCAGTGTAACCTCAATATTCCTGATTAAAATATCAGAGGAGTGGGAACCAGACACCTCTGATCACCCTGAGGTACAGGTGATTCTCGAGTCGGTCCTGAGTGTATTCACAACCCATAAAGATAACTGTGGAAACATGAGCAGACCGGAAGAAATTGACTGACCATTGCATGATCCATGAAGCAGTATTCTTACCGAGCTGAGATTATATCATATATTCCAGACATCATCAATCATTGTTATACCAGGGTGTAGTTCACAAAGACACATTCACTATTCACTGCTTGATTTGGCCGGTGAGAAAACCGGATGGCAGCTGGTGACTGACTATTGACCACCACAAACTCAACTCAGTCACCCCAGTGTGAACCTGGTTGTCTGAGAGACACCCACCCTACTCTCCCGGATTCCCAGCAGGAGGGGTGTCTTCAGCACCCTGGATATCTCTAATAGTTATTGGAGTATCCCAGTAAAACTAGGGAAACTAATTAAATTCACATTTAGTTCTGAGGACCAGAGATACACCTGGACATGTCTGTCTCAAGGGGATCCATAATAACCCCACTATTTTACACAAACGTATAGCCGGGGCCCTTATGAGTTTTTCAGTCTTCCTGCTCGCTGCAATATGTCGATGATCTCCTCCTCATCACCACAGACCGTGTCCACACAATTAACTCTTTTACAGGAACTACTGCACTTACTTTGGGAGCTGGACTAAAAGACCATCCACGTAAGGCCCAGCTGGTGTAACATCGTGTCACCATTCCAGGTGTCCAGGTTGTATCATCCAGCATCAGCCCAGACCAACATCAGGTCGAGACCATCCAGTGTCTACTCCTGTCCACCTCAAAGACTGCCCTGTGTCCTGTCCTCAGACTGGTGGGGTATCAGTGGACCCTCATCGACTGTCAACCCCTGTCCACCTCAAAGACTGCCCTGTGTCCTATCCTCAGGCAAGTGGGGTATCAGTGGACCTTACCCAGTGTCTACCCTTTTCCACCTAAAAGACTGCCCTGTTTCCTATCCTCAGGCAAGTGGGATATCAGTGGACCCTTACCCAGTGTCTACCCTTTTCCACCTCAAAGGCTGCCCTGTGTCCTAACCTCAGACTGGTGGAGTATCAGTGGACCCTCATGCAGTGTCTACACTTTTCCACCTCAAAGACTGCCCTGTGTCCTATCCTCAGGCTGGTTGGGTATCAGTGGACTCTCATCCTGTGTCCACCCCTGTCCACCTCAAAGACTGCCCTGTGTCCGATCCTCAGGCAAGTGGGGTATCAGTGGACCTTACCCAGTGTCTATCCTTTTCCACCTTAAAGACTGCCCTGTGTCCGATCCTCAGGCAAGTGGGGTATCAGTGGACCGTTACCCAGTGTCTACCCGTTTCCACCTCAAAGACTGCCCTGTGGCCTAACCTCTGACTGGTGGAGTATCAGTGGACCCTCATCCTGTGTCCACCCCTGTCCACCTCAAAGACTGCCCTGTGTTCTATCCTCAGGCTGGTTGGGTATCAGTGGACTATCATCCAGTGTCTACCCTTTTCCACCTCAAAGATTGCCCTGTGTCCTATCCTCAGACTGGTGGGGTATCAGTGGACCCACATCCAGTGTCCACCCCAATCCACCTCAAAGACTGCCCTGTGTTCTATCCTCAGGCTGGTTGGGTATCAGTGGACCCTCATCCAGTGTCCACCCCAATCCACCTCAAAGACTGCCCTGTGTTCTATCCTCAGGCTGGTTGGGTATCAGTGGACTATCATCCAGTGTCTACCCTTTTCCACCTCAAAGATTGCCCTGCGTCCTCTCCTCAAGCTGGTTGGGTATCAGTGGACCCTCATCCAGTGTCTACCCTTTTCCACCTCAAAGACTGCCCTGTGTCCTATCCTCAGACTGGTGGGGTATCAGTGGACCCTTATACAGTTTATCCCCCTGGCCACCTCAAAGACTGCCCTGTTTCCTCTCCTCAGGCATGTGGGGTATCAGTGGACCCTCATCCAGTGTGTACCCCTTTTCACCTCAAAGACTGCCCTGTGTCCTATCCTCAGGCTGGGAGGCATCAGCAGACTCTCATCCCTCGATTTTCAGAGACTGTGACTCCTCTTTATGAACTACCTAATGGTGATGATGACCAGGTGTAACCCGGTTGGACTGAAGAGAGCACGGAAGCAGTAACAAAATTGAAGAAAGCTGTCGCCCAGGCAACGTGTCTTATCTCACCTAACCCTGACAAGACTTTCCGCTTGGAGGTGGGGGACTCATAAAACAAAGCCTGGCTGCTGTCCTATGTAGAGAAAACCAGGAGAAACTACTCCCCATTGTGAATGATCCAGAATTGTGAGTGGGCCTGATCTGATTTACTTTGTTTGTGAAAGACATTTGTTAACCACGTTCTGGGATATCAAACATTTCACTTACATTATGGGGTTTAATAGGGTGATACTGTCCAGTCCATTATACACTTTCCCAGTATAGGAAATCAGTAGTAATAGTATTCTTCTGTCAGAGAGTCGTGGAGTCGTAGTTATTTCAGCACAGAATGAGGCCATTCGGCACATCGAGTCCAAATTAGCTCTTCCGAGATAAATCCAGTCAGTCTCATTCCCCAGCTCTGTCTCCATATTCCTGCAAGTTTATTTCCCTCAAGTGTCCATCCATTATCGTTTTGAAATCATTCACCATCTCTGCTTCCACCACCCTCGTAGGCAGTGATTTCCAGGCCATTCCCTCTCGCTGTGTAAAAATGTTGTTCCTCACATCCCCCTGTATCTCTTGCCCACAACCTTAACTCTAGTCCTTGTACCATTAACTAATGGGAACATCTTTTCCTGTCTACCTTATCCAAACATGTCATCATCTTGTATACCTCTATCAAATCTCCCCTCAATCTCCTTTACTACAAGGTAAACAATCCCAGCTTTTCCAGACTAACCTTGTAACCAAAATCCTCCAGCTCTGGACCCATTCTGGTAAATCTCCTTTACACCCTGTGAAGGACCCTCACATCCTTCCTAAAGTGTGGTGAACAGAACTGGATGCAGTAATACAGTTGTGGACTAACCAGAACTTTATAAAGGTTCAGCATAACTTTCCTTCTTCTGTATTCACTACCTCTATTTATGAAGCCCAAGATCCCATATGCTTTACTAACGACTCTCTCAATATGTCCTGCCACCTTCAGGGATCTATGTACATGAACCCCATGTCCCTCTGTCTCTGCACTTTCTTTAGAACTGCATCATTAATGGTATATTGCCTCTCCCAGTTACTTCTGATAAAATGTATCACCTCACACTTGTCTGTATTAAATTCTATCTGCCTCTTGCCTTCCCATTCTGCTCGCAAATCTATATCCTGTTACATTGATCAGTATCAACCTCACTGTGAGCCCTGCCTCCAAGTTTGCTATCATCAGCAAATTTTGAAATATTGCTCTTTCTTCCAAAATCCAAATCACTAATACATATCAATAAAAAATCAGTGGTCCTAGCACTGACCCTTGGGGAACACCACTGTCTACCTTTCTGCAGCCTGAATAACAATCATTTACCACAACTCTTAGACCTTTAAGATTCAGTCACTCATTAACTTGACTGTATTTACTACTCTGCACAAGCAGTGCTCCCTAAAACCGGACTCTGTGAAACTTACTGTATTTATGGTTCAGGGAGAGAGTCCAGAGCTTAGGCTGAAGGCACAACCACCAATGGTAGAGTAGGGACATAGGAGCAGCCGTCGTCCACTCTGACCATCGAGACTGCCCCACCATTTAATATAATCATGACTGACCTTCCATTTCAATGTCTTTTCCCCGACACTATCCTCATATCACTTCGGTCATTTGTATTTAGAAATCTGTTAATCACCACTTTAGGCATACTCAATGACGAAGCTTCCACAGTCCTCTGGGGTAGGGAATTTCAAAGATTCACAATCCTCTGAGTAAATACATTTCTCCTCATCTCCGTCCTTAGTGGCTTCTGCCTTATTTTGACATTGTGTCCCCTGGTTCTAGACTCCCCAACTCGGGGAAACATCCTACCTGCATCGACCCTGTCTATCGCTTTAAGTATTTTGTAAGTTTCAATGGGATCACCTCTCGTTCTTCGAAACTCAAGAGAATACAGGCCTAACCTGTTTAGCTGCTCTTGATAAGGCAACTCCTTCATCCCAGGAATCAGCCCAGTGAACGTTTTCTGAACTGCCTCCAATGCTAGTACATCCTTCTTTAAATACGGGGACCAACACTGTCCACAGTACTCCAGGTCAGGCTTCACCAATACTCTGTACAGTTGGAACAATACTTCCCTATTTTTAAACTCAAACCCCTGAGTAATAAAGGCCAAAATTCCATTCGTCTTCCTAATTACTTGCTGCACCTGCATTCTAACCGTTTGTGTTTCAGGCACAAGAACACCCAGCTCCCTCTGTACTGCAGTGTTTTGTAGTTTTCCTCCATCTAAATAATAATCTGCCTTTTCATTCTTCCGACCAAAGTGGATTACCTTACTTTCCCACATTGAACATCATCTTAACCTCCTTTGTTATCCACGGTTGACTGCCTTGACTTTTGGGTTTTTTGCGCCTTCCAAGAATGTATAGTTGCTGTAGACGACGTAATATTCCTTTAAAGACTATCCATTGCCTATGTAATTTCATACCTTTCAATGTATTTTTCCAATCCACCTCAGTCACGCTTGAGATTGAACTACTTCACTGTTAAGCAATTTGAAATGTTGTAATATTATGGTCACTCAAAAAACAAAGAACAAAGAAAATTACAGCACAGGAACAGGCCCTTCGGCCCTCCAAGCCTACGCCGATCCAAATCCTCTATCTAAACATGTCGCCTATTTTGTAAGGGTCTGTATCTCTTTTCTTCCTGCCCATTCATGTATCTGTCCAGATACATCTTAAAAGACCCTATCGTGCCCGAGTCTACCACCTCCGCTGGTAACGCGTTCCAGGCACCCACCACCCTCTGCGTAAAGAACTTTCCACGCATATCCCCCCTAAACTTTTCCCCTTTCACTTTGAACTCGTGTCCCCTTGTAATTGAATCCCCCACTCTGGGAAAAAGCCTCTTGCTATCCACCCTGTCTATACCTCTCATGATCTTGTACACCTCAATCAGGTCCCCCCTCAACCTCCGTCTTTCTAATGAAAATAATCCTAATCTACTCAACCTCTCTTCATAGCTAGCGCCCTCCATACCAGGCAACATCCTGGTGAACCTCCTCTGCACCCTCTCCAAAGCATCCTCATCCTTCTGGTAATATGGCGACCAGAACTGCACGCAGTATTCAAAATGTGGCCGAACCAAAGTCTTATACAACTGTAACATGACCTGCCAACCGTTGTACTCAATACCCCGTCCGATGAAGGCAAGCATGCCGTATGCCTTCTTGACCACTCTATTGACCTGCGTTGCCACCTTCAGGGAACAACGGACCTGAACACCCAAATCTCTCTGTACATCAATTTTCCCCAGGACTTTTCCATTTACTGTATAGTTCACTCTTGAATTGGATCTTCCAAAATGCATCACCTCGCATTTGCCCTGATTGAACTCCATCTGCCATTTCTCTGCCCAACTCTCCAGTCTATCTATATTCTACTGTATTCTCTGACAGTACCCTTCACTATCTGCTACTCCACCAATCTTAGTGTCGTCTGCAAACTTGCTAATGAGACCACCTATACTTTCCTCCAAATCATTTATGTATATCACAAACAACAGTGGTCCCAGCACAGATCCCTGTGGAACACCACTGGTCACACGTCTCCATTTTGAGAAACTCCCTTCCACTGCTACTCTCTGTCTCCTGTTGCCCAGCCAGTTCTTTATCCATCTAGCTAGTACACCTTGGACCCCAAGCGCCTTCACTTTCTCCATCAGCCGACCATGGGGAACCTTATCAAACGCCTTACTGAAGTCCATGTATATGACATCTACAGCCCTTCCCTCATCAATCAACTTTGTCACTTCCTCAAAGAATTCTATTAAGTTGGTAAGACATGACCTTCCCTGCACAAAACCATGTTGCCTATCACTGATAAGCCCATTTTCTTCCAAATGGGAATAGATCCTATCCCTCAGTATCTTCTCCAGCAGCTTCCCTACCACTGACGTCAGGCTCACCGGTCTATAATTACCTGGATTATCCCTGCTACCCTTCTTAAACAAGGGGACAACATTTACAATTCTCCAGTCCTCCGGGACCTCACCCGTGTTTAAGGATGCTGCAAAGATATCTGTTAAGACCCCAGGGGCGGCACAGTGGCGCAGTGGTTAGCACCGCAGCCTCACAGCTCCAGGGACCCGGGTTCAATTCTGGGTGCTGCCTGTGTGGAGTTTGCAAGTTCTCCCTGTGACTGCGTGGGTTTCCTCCGGGTGCTCCGGTTTCCTCCCACATGCCAAAGACTTGCAGGTTGATAGGTTAATTGGCCATTATAAATTGCCCCTAGTATAGGTAGGTGGTAGGGAAATATAGGAACAGGTGGGGCTGTGGTAGGAATATGGGATTAGTGTAGGATTAGTAGAAATGGGTGGTTGATGGTCGGCACAGACTCGGTGGGCCGAAGGGCCTGTTTCAGTGCTGTATCTCTAAACTAAACTAAAACTAAACTATTTCCTCTCTCGCTTCCCTCAGTAACCTGTGATAGATCCCATCCGGACCTGGGGACTTGTCCACCTTAAAGCCTTTTAGAATACCCAACACTTCCTCCCCCCTTATGCCGACTTGACCGAGAGTAATCAAACATCTGTCCCTAACCTCAACATCCGTCATGTCCCTCTCCTCGGTGAATACCGATGCAAAGTACTCGTTTAGAATCTCACCCATATTCTCTGTCCCCACGCATAACTTTCCTCCTTTGTCCTTGAGTGGGCCAATCCTTTCTCTAGTTACCCTCTTGCTCCTTATATATGAATAAAAGGCTTTGGGATTTTCCTTAACCCTGTTTGCTAAAGATATTTCATGACCCCTTTTAGCCCTCTTAATTCCTCGTTTCAGATTGGTCCTACATTCCCGATATTCTATCAAAGCTTCGTCTTTCTTCAGCTGCCTAGACCTTATGTATGCTTCTTTTTTCCTCGAGCTAGTTTCACAATTTCACCTGTCATCCATGGTTCCCCAATCTGGCCATTTCTATCCCTCATTTTCACAGGAACATATCCCTAACACTCATCCCTAAAAGCTCTTTTCCAATAAGACTATTAATTATCGCTGTCTCATTACATAATTCTAGCTCTAAAATAGACTTTTCTGTGGTCGCTTCCTCAAAATACTGCTCCAAAAAACCATGCCAAACCCACTCCAGAAACTCGTCCTCCACAGTATTAGTTCTTATTAGGTTTACCCAGTCTGTATAAAGATTGACGTCACCCGTGATTACTTTATTAGCCATGCTATTTGATTCTCTAATCTCCTGATTAATGCCATGTCCCACACTACCACTACTGTTGGATAACCTATAAACAACTCTTACCAATGTTTGCTGCCCCTTGCTGTTTCTAAGCTGCACCCAAACAGATTCTACATTTTGTTCTTCAGACCTGAGATCCTCCCTTACTAATGTACTGATCCCATCCCTTATTATCAGTGCAACAGCAATTCCTATTGCATCTCCTTCGTAAATGTTGAACATGCTTGAATATTCAGTTCCAGCCTTGGTCACCCTGTCGTCACATTTCCCTTATGACAATCAGACCATACCCGATTACCTCTATTTGGGCCTTTAAATCATCTGCCCTGTTCCTAATACTGCGTGCATTCAGGTACAGTGCCCTTAACTGTGCCTTCTTCACATTCTTCATTCTGGTTGATGCTCACGTTTGTTTCACCTGCCTTTTAAAGTCACTCTCTACTTTTTTGCCACCTGTTACCAGCTTTACTTCCTTCCAATTTCATAGAAAATTGGATGGGCGCATCAAGGAAGTGAACTTGCAAGGCTATGGGGATTGAGCGGGCTAGTGGGACTGACTGAATTGCTCCAGAGACTTTCGGCATTGTGTCTATGGATCGAATGGACACCTTCTGTGTGGTAAATGATTCTATGACTATCACTGTCTATGAATGTATGTTGGATAGGGCACCCGCTCCACTCTGGAAAGATCCAGATGCATAGAAGTTCAATGAAACTGTGACCTGAACAGCCACTGACAGCTCCGTCTTCACCTTGGTGTGAGGCTCCAGGTTGTGTTGCAGGCGGAGATACAGCTCTGTGACCACCTCTTTAATGAAGCAGAGCCACCTCACACCCTGCTCCTGGGTTAGGTTTAGGTAAGAAATGTGCTGTTGGAAAACGCAGGGTGGGTAGGTCAGAGCCCCCTCCTCCTCCCTCTTTGCAGAGCTTCCCCTCTCTGCAGTCCCTGCTCCATTTGTTGGTCATGTTACAGACCCAGAGACACTGTAACTACAGTCCCCATTCCTCGACCTGAGTTGGGTCACCAAATCCTCTGTCCTCTCTTAATGTCTGCAGCAGCTCACAACGTAACCTCCAGAAAACCATCCACAACACCTCCACTAACTTTACAATGGCAGAAGTAAGTCAAAAGCCCCTCACCTGTAAGTTGGATGCTTGGTCCTTTTAAATAACAATAGAGGGGGCTCCTCGTGCTGCTAAATGTATGTTCAGCTGAGAATGACTAACACAGGCAGTCAGTGGAGATGCACAGACCAAGTTTCAAAGACGTACATCAAAGCTGCTGAAATAGCAGTTTGACATGACATTCCACAACTCCTCATGCTACGAGTGCACACATTGTTGACCCGGGATAGAGCACAGCACAGCATGGGACATGGTACAGGCTACGCTGCAGGCCACGCCGGAAGTGGTTGGAAGCTCAGCTCACACCCTTTTATGGATCCAGGCTTCCACAGTGTGGGCAACAGTGGTGCTGTAAGAGCTGGAAATCACCACCAGGGAGAGATAGAGCGGGAAGGAAATTCATTTTAAATGGGGACATGAAAATAGAATTGATGGCAAAAGATTTTCTGGAATATGGGCATGGACAGGGTATAGGAGTAATTAGAGGGGTGAGGTCATGGAGAGATTCAAACACAAGAACGGGATTCTTAAAATTAAGGTGCTGCCAGACCGGGAGCCAAAGTAGATCAGTGCGCACAGGGGTGATCGGGATTTGGTGTGAGTTAAGATACAGGCAGCAGAGTTCTGGGTTGACTGTGGTTTATAGAGGTTTATAACTGGCAGGGTGACCAGGATAGAATTGGAATAGTCAAGTGTGAATTGAACAAAAGCACAGATGAGTGTTTGTTCAGCAGATAGACTAAGGCAGAGGTGGGGCCAGGTCACATTACAGAGGTTGTAGTCGTCAGGGCTAGTGATGGAACGAACATGGAGATGAACTCAGCTCAGGTATAAGTAGAGCACAGCGGTTGTAAACAGTCTGGTTCAGCCTCAGACATTATGCAGGGAGGGGAATGTGTTTCACAAACAGGGGATGGAGTTTGTGACCAATGACACTGGCTTCCGTCTTCCCAAAATATACATTGCAGAACAGTATTTCAGTGGAACAGATTTTACAGATCTCCTCGCGGTAAATAGAGCCTTATCAGGGGCACAGACAGCAACCAAGATGAGCGATGAAATTACAAGAACGGTAATTAGCAATGGTTTGACAGCTAATAGCTGGAGGTAGAGATTCACCAGGAATAGCAGCAGCAGCAAGGAGGGCAGAATAAATGGCAGGAACAGTAATGTAGGTAAATATGGCTTATAGAATTAATAGCTTTATAGAGTGACTTACCTGGGACACCAACAATAGCCAGGATGGGATAGTAAATATATTGAATTATCTCAAGTGCAAATAGTATCCGATAGTCTAATCGTAGTCGATTATAATATGTAGAAAGAAAGTAAAGATCCGAGGAGAAACTCCTGTCCATTGTTATAACATTCCAACCTGGTGTTCTCAGATTCTGATCCATTGTTGTAACATTCCAATCTATTGTTCTCAGATTCTGATCCATTGTTGTAACATTCCAATCTATTGTTCTCAGATTCTGATCCATTGTTGTAACATTCCAATCTATTGTTCTCAGATTCTGATCCATTGTTGTAGCATTCCAATTTATTGTTCTCAGATTTTGATCTATCTTCTCCCACTCTCTGGAGCCACTGATCCCTGTTAGTGCCGGAGGTGATCCTCCCGCTGACACTATGTGATAACACATTGAAAGGAGTCCCTTATTAATAGAAGAGGAACAACCTCAAGTGACACAACTAGGGTCCATGGAGACTGACATTAATTACAGACACTGAACAAACAGGTTCAGTTAACTCCTTTCAATCCAACACTTGTTTGCCACAATAAACTGCAACATTTACCCAGTCTGAACGGGATGTAGGAGGGTTGCTGAGGGAGGAAAATGTAGAAATAGCAGATGCACTGGCCAGAATCTTCCAATCCTCCTTGGAGATGGGAGTCATGGCAGTGGACTGGAGGGTTGTAAATGTTGCGCCTGGATTTAAAAAAGTAGCGATGGAGTAAACTCTGTATTTACTGACCAGTCTTTTTAATATCACTGAGTGGGAAATTTCCAGAGTTCACATCCCAGGACAAAAGTATTCGCTGCTTGAGAATAAACACAATCGACAGCAAATGGACTGCAGCAAGACAAGTCATGTATGTCTGGTAAACGTCAACAACAACTTATATTTATACAGTGCCTTCAATGTAATAAAGCATGACAAGGTGTTTCACAGGAGCATTATGAAGTGAAGGATGACATGTGACACAGCATGAGATATGAGGCCAGATGCCCAACAGCTTTGTCAAAGGGGAAGGTTTTATGTAGTGTCTTAATCAAGGAACGTGTGGCGGTGAGGCAATGACAGAGGTGTCGTGGTAATGTCACTGGACTAGTAATCCAGAGATCCAGACTGCCATGATGGCGAGCATGTGTTTACATTTCCTTCAGTAATTTCATCACCCCTTGTGGATGTTTCAGATGCCTCAGGATTGTTATCAGCACAAACAATAGCAGATTTCCTTCCTGGTCACATACATATTTTAAACCACAGGACAATTAAACAATCCAAATCCCTTACATTTCTGACGTCTTACAAACTGCTGCTTGGAGAATTTCTAGTTTATTTGTATTTCAAAACAAGACATACTCTGACATCATTAATCTTTAATAAAACTCTCGAATTAAAATATCTATTCTAATGGTGTTCATTGTCAATTGTTGTAAAAACACATCTGGTTAACTAATGTCCTTTAGGGAAGGAAATCTGCCATCCTAACCTGGTCTGGCCTACATGTGACTCCAGACTCACAGAAATGTGGTTGATTCTGAAATGGCCTAGCAAGCTGCTCAGTTGTACGAAACGGCTACAAAATCTAAGAAAAGCAATGAAACTGGACAGGCCACCCGGCATCGACTTAGGCACCAGAAGCAACAAAGACAAACCCAGCCCTGTCGACCCTGTAAAGTCCTCCTTACAAACATCTGGGGACTTGAGCCAAAGTTGGGAGCATTGTCCCACAGACAAGTCAAGCAGCAGAAAACATAGTCATGCTCACCGAATCATAGCTTACAGACAGTGTCCCAGACAGTGCCATCACCATCCCGGGTATGTCATCTCCCAGCAGCAGGATAGACCCATGTCTGCAGACCCCATGAAGCTTCACGGCATCAGGTCAAACATGGGCAAGGAAACCTCCTGCTGATTATCACGCATTCCCCATCCCCAGCTGATGAGTCAGTACTCCTCCATGTTGAACAGCAATTGGAAGAAGCACTGTGGGTAACAGGGACACAGAATGATCTCTGGGTGGGGGACTTCAATGTCCATCAGGAAGAATGGCTCGGTAGCACCATTAAAGACCGAGCTGGCAGAGTCCTAAAGGACATAGCTGCTAGACTGTGTCTGCGGCAGGTGGTGAGGGAACTAACAGCAGGGAAAAACCTATTTGACCTCGTCCTCACAAACGTAACGGTCACAGATGCATCTGTCCATGACAATATTGGTCGGAGTGACCATCGCACAGTCCTTGTGGAGACAAGGTTCCGTCTTCACATTGAAGATACACTCCTTCGTGTTGTCTGGCACTATCACTGTGCCAAATGGGACAGATTTCAAACAGATCCTTGAACTCAAACTGGGCATCCCTGAGGCGTTGTGGGTCATCAGCAACAGCAAAACTGTACTTAAACACTATCTGCAACCTCATGACCCGGCATATTCCCCACTCTACCATTACCATCAAGCCAGCAGATCAGCCCTGGTTCAATGAAGAGTGCAGGAGGGCATGTCAGGATCAGCACAAGGCATACCTCAAAATGAGGTGTCCACCTGGTGAAGCTACAACCAAGGACTATCTGCATGCCAAACTGCGTAAGCAGCATGCGATAGACAGAGCAAAGAGATCCTAAACCAACGGATCAGATCTAAGCTCTGCAGTCCTGTCACATCCAGCCGTGAATGGTGGTGGACAATTAAACAACCAACTGGAGGAGGTGGCTCCACAAATATCCCTATCCTCAGTGATGGAAGAGCCCAGCACATCAGTGTTAAAAATAAGGCTGAAGCATTTGCAACAATCATCAGCCAGAAGTCCCGAGTTAATGATCCATCTCAGCCTCCTCCTGCGGTCCCCAGCATCACAGATGCCAGTCTTCAGCCAATCCGATTCACTCCACGTGATATCAAGAAATGAGTGAAGGCACTGGATACTGCAAAGGCTATGGGCCCTGACAACATACTGAAGACATGTGCTCCAGAACTTGCCGCGTCACTAGCCAAGCTGTTCCAATACAGCTACAAAACTGGCATCTCCCCGGCAATCATAGTGTGTCATAGATTCATAGAGTTACACAGCACGGAAGCAGGCCCATCGGCCTATCGTGTCTGTGCTGGCCATCCAGCACCCAACTATTCGAATCCCATTTTTCTGACCCGTAGCCTTGTGTACTATGGCGTTTCAAGTGCTCATCAAAATAGGTTTTAAATGTTGTGAGGCTTCCTACCTCCACCACGTCTTCAGGCAGTGCGTTCCAGATTCCAACCACCCTCTGGGTGAAAAGAAAATTCTTCAAAACCCCCCTAAACATCCTGGCTCTCAACTGAAATCTATGTCCCCTGGTTCATTACCCCTCCGCTAAGGGAAAAATGTTTCTTCCTATCGAACCTATCCTCACCGATGTCCATCATAATATTGTACACCTCAATCATGTCCTCCCTCAGTCTTCTGTGTTCCAAGGAAAACAACCCTAGCCTTTTCAGTCTTTTTTCATGGCTGAAATGCTCCAACCCAGGCAACATTCGGGTGAATCTCCTCTGCACCCTCTCCAGTGCAATCACATCCTTCCTATAGTGTGGTGACCAGAACTGTACACAGTACTCCAGCTGTGGCCAAATTAGCTTTTTATATATTATGATGATAACCTCCTTGCTCTTATATTCTATGCATTTGCTAATAAAGGCAAGTATCCCATATGCTTTCCTAACCACCTTATCTACCTGTGCTGCTGCCGTCAGTGACCTATGGAGAAGTACACCAAGGTCCTTCTGACCTTCTGTGCTTCCTCGGATCCTACCATCCATTGTATATCCCCTTGCCTTGTTAGTCCTCCCAAAATTCATTAACTGTACACAAATACCAGCACAAGTTGAAACTGGCCAGCTGCCACCCCATCAGTCTACTCTCAATAATCAGCAAAGTGATGGAAGATGTTCTCATTCGTTCATGGGATGTGGGCATCGCTGACAAGGCCAGCATTTATTGCCCATCCCTAAATGCCCTTGAACTGAGCGGCTTGTTCAGCCATTTCATAGTCAACCACATTGCTGTGGATCTGGAATCTTATGTGGGACTGACCAGGTAAGGACGACAGAATTCCTTCCCTGAAGGACATTAGTGAACTGGATGATTTTTTAATAACAATTGACAAAGGTTTCATGGCACTATTATGCCAACTTTTTTTAATTCCAGATTTTATTAATTGACTTCAAATTTCACTATCTGCTGTGGTAGGATTCAAACTCGTGTCGCCAGAGTACTAGCCTGGTCCTCCGGATTAGCTGTGGTAGGATTCAAACTCGTGTCGCCAGAGTACTAGCCTGGTCCTCTGGATTACTATGCCAGAGACATTACCACGAAGCCAGCACTTCCCCTGGTGTTAACTGTGCCATCAAGCAGCACTTGCTTAGCAATAACTTGCTCACTGAGGCTCCGTTTGGCTTTTGCCAAGGCCACTCAGCTCTTGTTCTCAATACAGCCTTGGTACAAATACGGACAAAAGAGCTGAACTCAAGAGGAGAGGTGACAATGACTGCCCTTGACATCAAGGCAGATTTGACCGAGTATGGTATCAAGGAGCCCGAGCAAAACTGGAATCAATAGGAATCAGTGGGAAAACTCTCCGCTGGTTGGAGTCATACCTAACGCAAAGGAAGATGGCTGTGGTTGTTGGAGGTCAATCAGCTCAGCTCTAGGACATCACTGGAGGAGTTCCTCAGGGTAGTGTCCGAGACCCAACCATCTTCAGCTGCTTCATCAATGATCTTCCTTCAATCAAAAGGTCAGAAGTGGGGATATTCACTGATGATTGCACAATGTTCACCATTCGTGACTTCTCAGATACTGAAGCAAACCATGTCGAGATGCAGAAATATTTGGACAATATCCAGCTTGGGCTGATAAGTGGCGAGTAACTTTCGTGCCACTCAAGTGCCAGGCAATGGCCATCTCAAACAAGAAAGAATCTAGTCATCTCCCCCTGACGTTCAATGACATTGTCATCACTGAATCCCCACAATCAACATCCTGGAGGGTTACCATTGATTAGAAACTGAACTAGAAACTGAACTGGAGTAACCATATAAATACCGTGGCTACAAGAGCAGGTCAGAGGCTAGGAATCCTGTGGCGAATAACTCACCTCCTGACTCTGCAAAGCCTGTTCACCATTTACAAGGCACAAGTCAGGAGTGTGATGGAATACTCTCCACTTGCCTGGATGGTGCAGTTCCAACAACAGTCAAGAAGCGCAGGACCATCCAGGAAAAAGCAGCAAACATGATTGGCACACCATCTACGACATTCATATCTCCACCACTGATGCACAGTGGCAGCAGTGTGTACCATCTACAAGATGCACTGCAGCAACTCACCAAAGCTCCTTACCTCGACTTTTTACCATCCAAACCCGCGACCTCTACCACCGAGAAGAACAAGAGCAGGGATGCATGGGAACACCACCACCTGCAAGTTCCTATCCAAGTCACACACCATCCTGACATGGAACTAAATCGCTATTCCTTCACTGTTGTTTCGTCAGAATCCTGGCACTCCCTTCCTAACGGAATTGTGGGTGTACCGACCTCACATGGACTGCAGTGGTTCAAGAAGTGGGCTCAGCACCACGTTCTCAAGGGCAATTAGGGATGGTCAATAAATGCTGGCCTAGACAGCGAAGCCCACATCCCAAGAATGAGCGAATAAAACAAATGCCCTGTGTTTAGCTAAAACCCAACAGCTTCAGACACAATCAGTCAACAGTGGGCAGTAGTGGCCGCTGTCTGCAAACACAAAGATGGATATCTCCGTCCTTGTTGGGACAAAACTGCAGGATTGAGTTTATTTTATGATAGGACTGTTAGAACTTAGTTGTCATATCCTTCAGTATCACGGTTAAAATAGTATTCTGTATGTAACATAACCACAACGAATGATGTTAGCTAAACCTCTGGACAAGTCCTGAACTGTTGAGACCTGTTATTTAAAAGTCGTTAGACTGTGGATTATCCAAGAGGGACTGTTAGCTTATTAACTGGTATAAAACAATCCCCGTGTGGCCAGGAAACTGTGAAATGAGATAAGTACATATCAATGCCATTAAGTGGCCACTGCGGTTGAATAGCCACAGCAGGATGGCACCGGGTCAGATATGACCTTTTGTAAAGGAATTCATAGAGTCAATGCAGCTGGAATCTGGAGGCACCTCCCCCCCCACTCCCCCCGCTCCCCACTGAATGACAATGGCAATGACTTAAACCAGGCTCGAAGTACCATTTTGGAAGGGTAGTTAGTTAATGACTGACCAATCAAATGAACAGAAACAGGCTTTTACCTAATATGGAACAGAATCAAGCTGGGAAAGCTGTATCACTTAATAACTTGTAAGGCCCCAAAAGCGCACATCATCATCAAGAAGGTGACAGAAGATCGACTTCAATGAAGAGACAAGGTTCCACAGTTTACCGGTGGTTAAGGACCAATGGTCCATTGTAAAGCCAACTGCTGACCACTGCCCTTTTCTCAGTATCACCATGTTCTGCTTATTGTGGAGAACTTCATTAAGTCTGTGAAACTTGTGGAAGCAGCCGTGTACCCACGTGTTTTTAAAGCTAGTCTGAGCTGCAAGTTCCTTTTAGATCTGATCTCCCAACGCAGACTGTCATTGTAATTGACCTAAGTCTGACAATTCAATTAAGACAAACCCCAGATCTTACAAGTGGTGCTGAAACCCGGGACTTTGATTGCTATGCAAACCGAGGGTGTTGGAGCAAGTTTCACAAACATAGGAACATTCGTTTGACCAGTGAAAATTCATGCAGGGATAAACTCTTTTGAGGGATGGCAGATTATAATGACCCAGTGATGTCTCTTTAAATACACATTATGTCACAAAAAGACAATGGGAAGAAGGGTCGCTGGAAACATATGAGGAAGAGTTAAGCACTAAGTGTAATATGGTCAGTATCCAGTCCTTATTAGGAGACTGTCTATGGAAGCATGAACACGTTCATTTAAAAAAGATAGTGAAGTTTATCCAGGCACAGGTCTTGGCTAAACATCGGAAAGGTGAGAAGGCTTTAAATCTGACTCCATGTGCAGCATCACTCCGTGCACAGTGCGATGAGGAAGTGATAGAGTCACAGGTGAGAGAAATGGTAGCTCAAAGTGAACAGAAACAGCAGCAGCAGCAGACACAGCTACATGAGTTACACAATAAGCTTGTGTCCTTTACTGTCACTATACAACAACAGACACTTAATGCAATACAGGCTTGTGCAGTTCAGCAGCAGTGAGAGTTAGCAGAGAAACATATTGTTACTGTTACACAGGATAATGTCCCGTGACCCAGAAGTTAGAGGATTCCAGAGGTGCCCTTAGGGAGTTACAGGATTGATCCCACCGGAAGACAGACCATGCACAGTACAGGTCTACCATTCAGTGACTGTAAACCCAGAGGGGAAAGCAGCACCCATGCGGCTGTAGCAGCCATCACAAAAAGCAGAGTATCACACAGGTGATACTGAAACGGAGCAGGAGGCCTCGGAGGAGAACAATGATGGAGAGGGATTACCCTTACCAGACTGTCCCATTAAGATTACGCCATTACCAGTCTGTCCCATTAAGTTGATGCCTTTGCCAGTCTGCACCATTAAGGTGACTCCCCTGTCATTTTGTCCCGTTAAGGTAGCGTCCTTGCTAGTCTGTCTCGTTAAGGTGTTGTCCTTGCCAGTCTGTCCCGTTAAAGTGGTGACAACACAGAATAGAACAGGTTGTTGCTGTCAATCCCACCAAGTCCCTAGTACAGTTGGGATATCAAAGGAAATGAAATGTTTCGGAGCCACGGTGAGGCTGAAACACTGTGTGAGGAAAACAAAAGGAAAAGATGGTGTGTGAGTTAGTTTCTGTTTGTGTATTTGAAGTTTTCAGTGTGATTTCTTTGTCTGTCTCATGCCCGTGTCTATTACGGTCAGTTAACCCTCTCTCGTCTGGTCCTGCATGTTGTCTTAAAGCAGTTGGCTGTTTAACATGTGTGTACAGTTGGATTTTAAATTGGTGTGAGTGGGGAGGATAAAAGTTACTATAACATGGATGTTGGAGTGTTAAATAGCAATTGCTTTGTGCTGGGAAAGAAAGAGAGAGAGAGAGAGAGAGAGAGAGGTGCGGGGGGAAGAGAAATAGAAAGAGAGAGACCTATCCATGTGCGTGGTTGACTCAGACTGAAGTTTACTACAGGTTTAAACATTTTGTTTGGAGTTAGATTGTTTATTTGTGACAATTCACCTCTGTTTTCAGTTTTAATTCCAGTTGTTTGAAAGAAATATGAAGAACGAACAGATCAAAACCACTGAAGTAATTTATTTCCTTTGTTTTCTTTCTTTTAAAAGCCCGCCTCATTCTATTCTTTTGACTTAAGTTTGAAATTGTTAAGATAAGTGTTGTGAATGGAGAATACAAAGTAAAGTATGGGAAGCTTCCAGCGGCACTTCCCGCTGAAGATTGATACAAATGCTTCAGCCTTATCTTTTACACTGATGTACTGGGCTCCCCCATCATTGAGGATGGGGATATTTGTGGAGCCACCTCCTCCAGTTAGTTGTTCAACTGTCCACCATCATTCATGGCTGGATGTGGCAGGACTGCAGACCTTAGATATAATCCGTTGGTTATGGGATCGCTTAGCTCTGTCTATCACATGCTGCTTACACAGTGTGGCATGCAGGTAGTCCTGTGTTGTCGCTTCACCAGGTTGACACTTCATTCTGAGGTATGCCTGTTGCTGCTGCGGGCATACCCTCCTGCACTCTTCATTGAACAGTCTGTGAAAGCAGTAGTAATTGTAATTCATTACAGCACTGAAGCAGTCCATTCAACCCGTCAAGTCCATGCCAGCTCTCTGTAGAACAATCCAGTCACAACCATCCCCTGTTCTGTTCCCATATTCCTGCAAGTTTATTTCCCTCACGTGTCCATCCAATATCGTTTTGAAATTGATCACTGTCTCTGCTTCCACCATCCCTGTGGGCAGTGATACCAGGTCATTACCACACGGTACATAATAAAGTTCATCCTCACATTTCTCCTGCATTTCTTACCCAAACCTTATCTCTAGTCCTTGTACCATGAGCTACATGGAACAGAATTTCTTTGTCTACCTTATCTATACCTGTTACAATCTTGTGTACCTCTAATATATCTCCCCTCAATGTCCTTTTCTCCAGGCAAAATAACACCAGATTTTCTTTACTAACCTTGTAGGTAAAATCCCCCATCCCTGGAACCATTCCAGTAAATATCCTCTACAGCCACGCAAAGACTTTCACATCCTTCCTCACGTATGGTGACCAGAAATGGACGCAATAGTCTAACCAAAGCATTATAAAGGTTCAGCATAACTTCCCTGTTTTTTTTCAGGATGCTGCTCACCAAGCCGAGCTGGTGCAGTGTGAACATGGGTCAACCAGGCCAGGATACTGATCGCCATGCCGAGCTGATACAGTGTGAATATGGGTCAACCAGCCCAGGACAGTGATCACCAAGCCGAGCTGGTGCAGTGTGAATCTGGGACAACCATCCCAGGATACTGATCACCATGCCGAGCTGGTACAGGGCGAGTAGGGGTCAACCAGCCCAGGTCAGTGATCACCAAGCCGAGCTGGTGCAGTGTGACTCTGGGTCAAACAGCCCCGGGAACTTCTGCATGCCGAGCTGGTAAAGTTTTAATATGCATCTTCCGGCCCAGGACACTGATCGCCACGCCGGACTGATACAGTCCAAATATGAGCCCTCACAGTCAGCCTGGACGTCCATTTGCCGTCTCCTTAAGGGAAAGTTGGAAGTATTCCAACAGCCATGCTTCCACCACCCTTCTGTCTGCTCTGATTCATGAGACAAGTAATGGAAGGTTTCATCATTATTACTATCAAATAGCAATTAATCTCCAATATTCACTCAGCGATGATCAGTTTGGGTTCCCCAAGGGCCACTCATCTCCTAATTTCATTACAGCCTTGGTTAAAACATGGACAAAAGAGCTGAACTCCAGAGGTGAAGTGGGAGTGACTGCCCTTGACATCAAGGCAGCATTTGACCGAGTATGGCATCAAGGAGCCCTAGCAAAACTGAAGTCAATGGGAATCAGGGGGAAAGCTTTCCGCTGGCTGGATTCATACCTCACGCAAAGGAAGATGCTTGTGGTTGTTAGAGGTCTATTATATCAGTCCCGGGACATCACTGCAGGAGTTCCTCAGGGTAGTGTCCTAGGCTCAACCATCTTCAGCTGCTTCATCAATCACTGTCCCTCCATCATAAGGTCAGAAATGGGAGTATTCATCAATGATTAGTACCATTTGTGCCTGCTCAGGTACTGAAGTAGTTCATACCTAAATGCAGCAAGACCTGGACAATATCCAGCCTTGGGCTGATAATTGACATGTAGAATGTGCGCCACACAAGTCAGGAGTTTAATGAAAAATTCTCCACTTACCTGGATGGGTACAGCTCCAACAACACTCAGGAAGTTTTACACCATCTAGAACAAAGCAGCCCGATTGATCAGCACCTCATCCACCACCTTAAACATTCACTAACATTCAACATAAAAGAGAACCCAGAAATCTTCTAAAAGGAAATGCAATCATTTTCTACAGGCATGTAGATATCAATCAGATAGGACGAGGTGGGTGGTGACTATCCGGGACAAAGCCTGTATATATGCTTAGAGGCACAGGGCAAGGTTAAAACAGCTAATGATTACTTCATATCGCTGTTGTAACAGGAATCTTACAAAATATCAGTGGAAGCAAAAGAGTAGAGGCAATGGATAGAGTAAATATTCAGAGGGAGGAGGTACTGGAAAGGCTGGCTATGCTCAGAGTAGATAATCCACCTTGTCTGGATGGCTAAAGGAAGTAGGTATGTCGGTAGCAGAAGGGCTTTCCGAAATCTTACATTCTTCTATAGATGGGCGAGGTGACAGAAGATTGGCGAGTGGTAAATGTGCCACCCTTATACTGGAATGTGTGTAACGACCGTCCCAGCACCTACAGGCCATGCTGTTCAATATCAGTGGCAGGGGTTAGAAACAATAATCAGGGAAACAGTCAACAGGCAGTTCAAGAGTTTGAGGGAGAAAATGATGCATTCACCTCACTCGCCATAGATGGCCTTTGTCACCTAACGGATACATAAATGGACAGCAGACTAGGAGATGTTGAATATGTCACGTGCTCCCATCTGGAAAGATCCGGATATATAGAAGTTCAATGAAACTGTGACCTTAACAGCCACTGACAGCTCCGTCCTCACCCTGGTGTGAGGCTCCAGGTCGTGTTACAGGAGGTGACACAGCTCTCTAACCACTTTCTTCTTGAATCAGAATCACCTCACACACTGCTCCTGGGTTAGGTGCAGGTAGGAAAATTGCTCTCGGAAAACCTGGGATGGGTAGGTCAGAGCCCCCTCTTCCTCCCTCTTTGCAGAGCTTCCCCTCTCTGCAGACTCTGTTCCATTTGTTGGTCATGTTACAGACCCAGGGACACTGTAACTACTGTCCCCATACCTCATCCAGAGTTGGGTCATCCAAATCCTCTGTCCTCCCTGAATATTTGAAGCAGCTCACAATACAACCTCCAGAAAACCATCCACAGCACCTCCACTAATTTTACAATAGCAGAAGTAAGTCAAAAGCCCCTCACCTGTAAGTTGGATGCCTGGTCTTTTTCAATAAGACTGCGTTTTCTGACAATGCAACCACTAGGTGCTGCAGTACTTGCACATGTACAAATGTAGACTCTTCAACTGGAAAGTCAGAGTCTGAGACGTTCAGGTAGCTGCCAGGATTGAAGATGGCGCTGCTCAATTTGTCACAGGAAATACTTCTTGTTAGATCGTTCCAGCAAACTAAACTTACATTAAGTTGGAAGGAAGTCCAGTAAAATGCTACTGTGCAGTTATATGATACTAACAGTAATCTTCAAGATCCAGTTAATATTCCAATAATCCTATTCAGTACAAGAGGAATTTTATGATTACATTTCCATTGGAAATCGAACAGAGTATAAAATGTGCTGCCAGTTTTTTAATGTGATTCGATTATATGACTGAGCAGGACTGATTTCACCCAAATGCAGCCTCTCGCTCCCGCCCCAAGACCCGCTCTCCTCACATCAGCAATTCGCTTTCTCCCTCTACCCACAGGCCGCTTCCTCCCCTCAGCCTCTATCTCCAGACCTCACAGCTCTCCCTCACTCCCCTGACAGATTGTTCACCTCTCCTCAGCACCCACTGTCGGGTCACTCGCTCCCCACTTCACCACCACCCCAGCCACTAACACCAGACCTCACAGCTCTCCCTCAATCCCCTGACAGATTGTTCCCCTCTCCTCAGCACCCACTGTCGGGTCACTCGCTCCCCACTTCACCACCACCCCAGCCACTAACACCAGACCTCACAGCTCTCCCTCACTCCCCTGAGAGATTGTTCCCCTCTCCTGAGCACCCACTCTCAGGTCAATCGCTCCCCACTTCATCCCCCACCCCCGCCACCCAGCCACCAGCTCCAGAACTCACAGCTCCCCACGACCCCCCCTGACAGATAGTTGCCCTCCTCTCGCCACCCCCTCTCTGGTCAATTGCTCCCCATTACACCACCCCGCCCAGCCGCTAGCACCAAGGAGCACAGCTTCGTGACATAGCGAATTAGCAGCAAATGGCCGAGAGGAGGGAAGCAGCTCGGCTTGGAGCGAGTGACTGGAGGGCATGGGGGGGGAAGTGCGGAGCAAGTGACTGGAGAACAGGGTGGTAAGAAGCGGGGAACAATCGGCCAGAGGAGTGGAGGGGAGGGGAGCGGCGAGGTCCGAAGCGAGTGACTGGAGGGGGAGTGGGGGGAAGCGAGGAGCGAATAACTGGAGGGAGAATGGGGAAAGCGAGTAACAATCGGCCAGGGGAGTGCAGTGGAGAGGACCGGCGAGGTCCGGAGCGAGTTGCTGGTGGGGGAATGTGTGGAAGCAGGGAGCGAGTAACTGGAGGGGGAGTGGGGGTAGTGGAGCACTGTCGGCTAGGGGGGGTAGTGGAGAGGAGCGGCGAGGTCCGGAGCGAGTGGCTGAGGTGAGGGGAGAGCTCCAGCCTCACAATCTCCCATTCAGAGGCAACCTCCAGACGAGTGGGAGGAGGGGTGATACCCGATGAGGCTGTATTGCACGTGCCTGAAGATGGACCAGGCGTGGATAGATGATGATGTTGGTGCAGCGCATTGTTATCAGAAATCACATTGTTTCAATAACACTCGAGATGAATCCTCGTGCTGCTGAATGTATTTTCAGCTGAGAGTGACTAACACAGGCGGTCAGTGGACATGCACAGGCCAAGTTTCAAAGACGTGTGCCAATGCTGCTGGAACACCCTGCTCAGCATGGAACCCCACTGGAAAGAGCCACAAGTGGCTGGCAGTGCATCCCACACCATTTTAAGTCTTTTAGGATTCATAGCCTCAGCCCCAGTGGCTCTAACGAGTCCGAAATTGCATCCACAGAGAGATACAGAAGGAGCAAACATTCACTGTTAAAAGTGAATTGGATGAATTCTCGAAGGGAAACAACATGCACGAATATGGGAAACGGACAGGAAAATTGGACTAACTGGAGAGGTATGGTCAGAGAGGGATCTGAACACAAGAATAAGGATATTGCAATTGTGGTGCTACTAAACCAAGAACCAATATAGGTCAGTGAGCACACAGTTGGTGGATGATCAGAGTTTGGTGTGAGTTAGGATATGGGCAGCAGAGTTTGTGATGGGCTGGAGTTTATAACTAAGTGTCTTGTCATGGGTAGCATTAGGATAGTCGGGTATGGAATTAACGAAGAGATAGATGGTGGTTTAAGGGGCATATAGGCAGAGAGTCATAGAGTCATAGAGCCGAACAGCATAGAAACAGGCCCTTCGGCCCACCATGTCCATGCTGACCATAATGCCTATCTATACTAATCCCATCTGCCTGCATTAATTCCATATCCCTCTATGCCTTGTTCATTCAAGTACCTGTCCAGATGTCTATTAAATGTTGCTACTGTTCCTGCCTCCACCACCTCCTCAGGCAGCTCATTCCAGATACCCACTATTCTTTGTGTGAATAATTTACCCCTTTGAGCCCCTTTAAACCTCCTCCTTCTCACCTTAAATATATGCCCTCTAGTTTTAGTCACCCCTACCATGAGAAACAGTCTCTGGCTATCTACCCTATCTATGCCTCTCATAATTTTATATACCTCTATCGTGTCCCCTCTCAGCCTCCTTCGTTCCAGGGAAAACAGACTAGGCCTATCCAATCTCTCTTTATAACTCAAGCCGTCCAAGTAAGGCAACATCCTTGTGATATTTTCTGCACCCTCTCTCGCGAAATCACATATTTCCTGTAGAGCGGCGAGCAGAACTGCACACAGTACTCCAAATGTGGCCTAACCAACGTTCTGTACAGCTGTAACATGGGGTCCCAACTCTTGTACTCAGTACCTCGGTCGATGAAGGCAAGCATGCCATATGCCTTCTTAACCACTCTGTCTACCTATGTTGCTAATTTCAGGGAACTATGTACTTTCACCCCAAAGTCTCTCTGCTCCACAACACAGCCCAGGGCCCTGCCATTCACTGCATATGTCCTGCCCTGGTTTAACTTCCCAAAATGCATCACTTCACACTTGTCTGTGTTAAATTCCATTTGCCAATTCTTTGCCCACTTTCCCAGTTGATCTATAGACCCTGTTGTAAACTTCGACAACCTTCTTCACTGTCCACTATACCACCAATTTTGGTGTCATCTGCAAACTTACTACTCATGCCCCCTACATTCACATCCAAGTCATTGATATATATGACAAACAACAGAAGACCCAGCACCGATCCCTGTGGCACACCACTGGACACCAGCCTCCAACCTGAAAAACAACCCTGCACTCCCACTCTCTGCCGCTTATCACCAAGCCATTTTTGTATCCTAAGATAGCGTAAGGCAGAGGAAAAGGATACAGTAGACAGGATTGGTGATGGACAGGATACAGTATTGGAACTCCGTGCTGGGTCAAGGAGATCAGCAAGGAAGTGAACTGTCTGTTTCAGCCTCATATATGTGCCAATTCTTTGGATAGAGAATAGAGTGTATGTTGGGGACTGAAAACAATGGCTTCAATCTCCGCCAATACTTTAACAACAAGGTGAGTAAAGCATTGTATGCAATAGCTGGATAGTGAGACTTAACAGGGACGCCAACAGCAACAGAGATGTGACAGTAAATAAAAAGAGCAGTAATACCATTCGCAATGGTTTATAGAGATAACAGCCGGAGAAAGAGATAGACCAAGAACAACAACAGTAGCAAGGAGGGCAGAGTGAATGATAAGATCAGTTATGCAGTTAAACATGGTTTATAGAATGAATAATAACAAGAAATGCTGGAACCACTCAGTAGGTCTGGATTGCATCTGTGGAAAGAGAAGCAGAGTTAACGTTTCAAGTCAGTGGCCCTTCTTCTTGAGTTCTGAAGAAGGGTCAGTGACCTGAAACGTTAACTCTGCTTCTCTTTCCACAGATGCTGCCAGACCTGCTGAATGGTGCCTGCATTTCTTGTTTTTATTTCAGATTTCCAGCATCCGCAGTATTTTGCTTTTATAAGAGAATGAATACCTGGATGCAGAGACTTACCAGGGACACCAACGATAGCGAGGTTGGGATAGTAAATGTATTGAATCATCTGAAGGGCACAATAGATCCGCCAATCTCCCGTTATCCAATCATGATCTGCAGTAAGCTCGTCAAACCAAAAGGATAAACTACTGTCCATTGTTAAAACTTTCCAATCTATTGCTCTCAGATTCTGATCTATCTTCTCTCTCTCCCTCTCTCTGGAGCTGCTGATCCCTGTTAGTGTCCAGGTTGATGCTCCCACTGACACCATGGGATAACACATTGAAATTAATCACTTATTAATAGAAGATGGAAACGCTCCAGTTATACTATTAGGGTCCATGGAGATTGACATTCATTGCAGTCTCTGAACAAACAGGTTCAGTTAACAGCTTTCAATCTAACACTGTTTGTACCACAATAAAGTGGAACATTTACCCAGTCTGGATGGGATGCATGAGGGTTGCTGAGGGAAGGAATGGTGGAAATAGCAGAGACCATGTCCAGAATCTCCAATCCTCCTTTGATATGGGAAAGATGATAGAGACTTGAGGGTTGTAAATGTTCCACCCTTTTCAAAAAAGGAAAGATGGAGAAAACCCTATATTTACTGACCAATCAATCTAACATTACAGGTGGGGAAATGTGCACAGTTCACAACCCAGGACAAAAGTACTGTTTGACAAAAACAAGGTCAATAAATGGCAAGCAGCATCGATATTGTAAGACAAGCCATGTCTGACAAACATCAACAACAACCTATATTTATGCCGTGCCTTTAATATAATAAAACATTGGATTGCAAGGTGCTTCACAGGAGCATTATGAAGCAAAGTATGATGCGAGACGCAACAGGAGATATGAAGTAAGCTGACCAACAGCTTGGTTAAAGAGGAAGATTTTAAGTCGTGTCTTAAGGGAGGAAAGTGATGCAGGGAGGCAGAAACAGTGCCACTGTCACTGAACTAGTAATACAGAGACCCAGGCTAATGCTCTGGCTTCAAATCCCAGCAAGGCAGCTGGTGGAAATTAATATTCAATTAATTAATAACTTTAATCAATTAATAAAAATCTGGAAATGAAAGCTATTCTCAGTAATTGTGCTTGAATCTCTCATCAATTGTTGGAAAAAAACCCACCCGAATCATTAATGTCCTTTAGGGAAGGAGATCTGCCAACCGTACCTGATCTTGACTACATATGACTCCAGGTCCACAGCAATGTTGCTGACTCTTAAACTGCCCCGTGAAATGTCCTAGCAAGCCATTCATTTGTCAAGGACAATTAGGGATGGGAACAAATGCTGTTTTTCCCCCCCAGCGATGCCCACATTGAATGAAAGAATAAAAAAAGAGGTGTAGGGAGGGCAGTCCAGAGCTTTGGGCCTAGGCAGCTGAAGACCTGACTGCCAGTGGCGCAATAATGAAATCAAGGATACACAATAGGCCAGGATTGAAGGAGTTCTGAGAGCTTGATGCATTGTGCGGCTGGTGGAGATTACTGAGACAAGGAGGGGTGAGGACATGAAAGGAGTTGGAAACACGGTTGAGAATTTTGAAATCAAGACATTGCTTGACTGGGAGCTGATGTCGGTCAGTGATTGGGGAATGGGGTTTGATGCAAGTCAACACAAGGGCAGCAGAGTTTGGATGACCTCACGTTTACAAAGAGTAGAATGTTTGAGACAAGCCAGGAATGAGTTGACATCTGGAATAGAATGCTAGTCTCAGTCATCGTGCTATGAAACTATCATCGTTTTTCGTGAAACTTCATCTTGTTCACTACTGTCCTTACCTGGTCTGGTCTGCATGTGAGTCCAGACCCACAGCAATATGGGTGACTTTTAAATGCCCCTTAAAATCGCCGAGCAAGTCACTAAGCTGTCAAAGGCAATTAAGCATGGACAACAAATGCTGACCTTCCCATGGACACCCACATTCAATCAAAGAATTTTAAAAAAGAACAATCAAGTCTAAATGCAACGAAGGCATGAATGAGGTTTCATCAGCAGATGAGCTGAGACAGAGATGAAATCAGGCGCTGTCACTGAGGTAGAAATAGGTGGTTGTAGTGATGGTACAGAAATGTGGTTGGAAGCTCATTTTGTGATTGAACGTGACACTAAGGTGGCAAACAGACTGTCTGAATCTCAGACTGTTATCAGGGAGAGAGATGGAATCAATAGCAAGGGAACAGAGTTGGAGTGGGGAGTGAAAACAATAACTACACTCTTCCCAATATTTAATTGGAGGAAGTTTCTGCTCATCCAGTACTGAAGTCGGACAAGCAGTCTGATAATTTAACAACAGTGGAGGATTGGAGAGAGGGAGGTGGTGGTGAGGTAAACTTGATGGAGTTCTTTGATAAAACAATGGAGAGGGGTGATGAGGGTGGTGTGATTGAAGTTATATATATGGACTTTCAAAAGGCGTTTGTTCAAGTGTCATTCAGCAGACAGGTCAGGCAAATGAATGCTATGGAACTAAAGGGACAATGACAGTGTGGATATAACATTGGCTAAGGAACAGTAAACAGAGAGAAGTGGTGAAAGGTTGTTGTTCAGACTCGATGGGAGTATACAGTGGTGTTCCCCAGGGCTCCGTATTAGGACTACTGCTCTTTGTGCTCTTGGAAAACCCGGGGTGGGTAGGGCAGAGACCTCTCCTCCTCCCTCTTTACAGAGCTTCCCCTCACTGCAGCCTCTGCTCCAATTGTTGGAGAGGTTATAGACACAGAGACACTGTTACTAAAGTCCCCATACCTCGTCCAGAGTTGGGTCACCAAATCCTCTGTCCTCCCTGAGTGTCTGCAGCAGCTCACAGCACAACCTCCAGAAAACCATCCACAGCACCTCCACTAACTTTACAATAGCAGAAGCAAGTCAAAAGCCCCTCACCAGTAAGTTGGATGCCTGGTCATTTCAAATAACACTAGAGGGGGTTCCTCGTGCTGTGAATGTATGTTCAGCTGAGAGTGACTAACACAGGCGGTCAGTGGCCATGCACAGAGCAAGTTTCAAAGACGTCCATCAAAGCTGCCAGAATGGTTGATTGACACCATATTCAAACCCCCATTCACGCGACAGACACAGACACGTTACACCCACTCCAGCAGCCTTGCCAGCCTCGGTTTCCTGTACAATGTGCTGGATGTGACCGGCAGTGCAGCTCACACCATTTTATGGATCCAAACTTCCACAGCACCAGTAGAGCTTGAGAGATGAAATGTGTGGTCAGGGAGAGAGACAGAGGGAAAGAAACTCACTTTAAAAAGGGAATTTGAAAAATACTTTAAGATGAACAAGTTTCAGGAATATTGGAAATGGACAGGGGTTTGGGATAATCAGAGAGATGAGGCCATGAAGGGATTTGATCACATGAGTGAGACTATTAAAATTGAGGTGTTACTGGAACAAGAGCCAATGTAGGTCAGTGAGCACAGGGATGTTGGGTGAACAGAATTTGGTGTAAATTAGAAGCTGGCAGCAGAGTTTTGGATGACCACAAGGTTACAGAGAGTAGGATGTGGTAGACCAGTCCGGACTGTGTTAGAATAGTCAAGTCTCGAGATAACAAAGGCATGGGTGAGGGTTTCAGCAGCAGGTGAGCTGAGCTCTCTCTCTCTCTTTCTCTCTCTCTCTCTCTCTCAATCTCTCACTGCTTCTCTCTCTCTGTCTCCCTCACTTGCTTTGTCCCAACCTCAGAAGCTTATTTATTTCAATCAGGTCGGATTTTAATCTTCTAAACGCCAGCTGATATAAGCCTAGCCTTTCCAGACTTTCATCATAAGACAGACCGCCTATTTCAAGAATCAGTCCACGTAAACCTTCTCTGAGCTTCCTCCAACACATTTGCATCCTTCTTTAAATAAGAAGACCAGTACAGTACATAGGACTCCAGATTTGGTCTCACCAATGCCCTGTATAGCTGAAGCATAACATCCCTACTTTTGCATTCGATTCCTCCTGCAATAAATGATACCATTCTATTAGTTTTCCTAATTACTTGCTGAACTTGCATACTAACCTTATGCAATTCATGCCCGAGGACACCCAGTTCCCCCTTGTTCTTTGAGCTCAGCAATCTCTCACCATTCCGATAATATGCATTATCAAACTGCTTCCTGCCAGATCAGACAGCTTCACTTTTCCCCACATTACACTCAGTTTGCCAGATCTTTGCCTACTCACTTAACCTATCTATATCCACTTGTAGCCCACTTATGTCCTCTTCACAACTTACTTTCCGACCTATCTTTGTGTCGTCAGCAAATTTAGCAACCATACCTTCGGACCCTTCATCCAAGTCATTTATATGCATTGTAAAAAGTTGAGGCCCCAGCATTAATTCCGGTGGGACATCAACAGCAGCAGCAGAATTGTACTCAACCACAGTCTCTAACCTCATGGCCCAGCATATCCCCCACACTCCCATTACCATCAAGCCAGGAGACCAACCTTGGTTCAATGAAGAGTGCAGGAGGGCCTGCCAGGAGCAGTACCAGGCATACCTCAAAATGACATGTCAACCTGGTGAAGCTACAACACAGGACTACTTGCATGTCAAACTGCATAAGCAGCATACGATAGACAGAGCAAAGCGATCCCATAGCCAATGGATCAGATCTAAGCTCTGCAGTCCTGCCACATCCAGCCGTGAATGATGGTGGACAATTAAACAACTAACTGGAGGAGGTGGCTCCACAAATATCCCCATCCTCAATGATGGGGGAGCCCAACACATCAGGGCAAAAGATAAGGCTGAAGCATTTGCAACAATCTTCAGCCAGAAGTGCCGAGTTGATGATCCATCTCGGCCTCCTCCAGAAGTCCCCAGCATCACAGATGCCAGACCTCAGCCAATTTGATTCACTCCACGTGATATAAAAAAAACGACTGCAGGCACTGGATACTGCAAAGGCTATGGGCCCTGAAAATATTCCGGCAATAGTACGGAAGACCTGTGCTCCAGAACTTGCCATACCCCGAGCCAAGCTGTTCCAGTACAGCTACAACACTGGCCTTTACCCTGCAATGTGGAAAATTGCCCAGGTATGTCCTGTACACAAAAAGCAGGACAAGTCCAACCCGGCCAATTACCGTCCCATCAGCCTACTCTCGATCATCAATAAAGTGATGGAAGTTGTCATCAACAGTGCCATCATGCGGCACTTGCTCAGCAATACCTGCTTAGTGACGCTCAGTTTGGGTTCCGCCAGGGCCACTCAGCTCCGGACCTCATTACAGCCTTGGTTCAAACATGGACAAAAGAGCTGAACTCAAGGGGTGAGGTGAGAGTGACTGCCCTTGATAACAAGGCAGCATTTGACCGAGTATGGCATCAAGGAGCCCTAGCAAAACAGAGGTCAATGGGAATCAAGGGGAAAACCCTCCGCTGGCTGGAGTCATACCTAGCACAAAGGAAGATGGTTGTGGTTGTTGGAGGTCAATCATCTGAGCTCCCGGACATCACTGCAGGGGTTCCTCAGGGTAGTGTCCTAGGCCCAACCATCTTCAGCTGCTTCATCTATGACCTTCCTTCAACCATACAGTCAGAAGTGGGGTTGTTCGCTGATGATTGCAAAATGTTCAGCACCATTCGTGACTTCTCAGATACTGAAGCAGTCTGTGTAGAAATGCAGCAAGACCTGAACAATATCCAGGTTTGGGCTGATAAGTGGCAAGTAACATTCACGCCACACAAGTGCCAAACAATGACCATCTCCAACAAGAGAGAATCTAATCATCTCCCCTTGACATTCAACGGCATTACCATCTCTGAATCCCCCCACTATCAGCATCTTAGGGGCTACCATTGACCAGAAACTGAACTGGAGTAGCCATCTAAATACCGTGGCTACAAGAGCAGGTCAGAGGCTAGGAATCCTGAGGCGAGTAACTCACCTCCTGACTCCCCGAATCCTGTCAACCATCTACAAGGCACAAGTCAGGAGTGTGATGGAAAACTCTCCACTTGCCTGGATGGCTGCAGCTCCAACAACACTCAAGAAGCTCGACACCATCCAGGACAAAGCAGCCCGCTTAATTGGCACCCCATCTACAAACATTCACTCCCTCCACCACCGACACACAGTGACAGCAGTGTGTACCATCTACACGATGCACTGCAGCAATGCATCAAGGCTCCTTAGACAGCACCTTCCAAACTCGCGGCCTCTACTAACTATGAGGACAAGGGTAGCGAATACATGGGAACAGCACCACCTGCAAGTTCCCCTCCAAGTCACACAACATCCTGACTTGGAACTATATAGCCGTTCCTTCACTGTCGCTGGGTCAAAATCCTGGAATTCCCTTCTTAACTGCACTGTGTGTGTACCTACCCTAGATGGACTGCAGTGGTTCAAGAATGCAGCTCACCACCACCTTCTCAAGGGCAATTAGGAATGGACAATAAATGCTGGCCTGGCCAGCGACGCCCACTTCCCGTGAATGAATAAAAAATAGTCATTAAATATTGCCAAGCCGAAAATGACCCATTTTGCCGACTCTCTGTTTCCTGTTAGCTAGACCAATCTTCTATCCATGCCAATATGTTACCCCCTACACCATTAGCTTTTAGTTTCTGCAATGGCCATTGATGTGACACCTTATCAAGTGCCTTCTGGAAATCTAAGTGCATTACATCCAACGGTTCCCATTTATCCACAGCACATGTTACTTCCGGCAAAGTCAAAACCAGTTGACTTTGCCGGATCACCTTGTATTTTTCTCTGTGCCCTGCTGTAACGTCTTCAATAATAGCTTTTAACATCTGTTCCATAGCCATAAAGCCTATCTCACCTGTCACAGTTCGTATGTCGGCAATGTCTATTCTGATTTGGTGCAGTATTTGAACTGACACTCCTCAATAAAAGGTGATACTTCGACCTCCTTTTTCTTAATCTATGACCCTAGATCAGATCTTACAGTGGTGTAGGAGAGGGAACAGAGTTCATGTCAAAGTCCTGCCTCCCTTTTATATGATCCTGCATAATGGACAGGGACTACTGGGCTGTAATGTGCTCAAAGGTTATCAGCAGTAATTGATTATCTCTATATTTGTATATTGTAGAACCATAAAACATACCCCTACTCTGGTGTCCAGTGCATCCTCAATATTCATGATTAAAATATCAGAGGAGTGGGTACCAGACACCTCTGATCACCCTGAGGTACAGGTGATTCTCGAGTCGGTCCTGAGTGTATTCACAACCCATAAAAATGACTGTGGAAACATGAGCAGACCGGAAGAGATTGACTGACCATTGCATGCTCCATGAAGCAGTATTCTTACCGAGCTGAGATTATATCATATATTCCAGACATCATCAGGTCATTGTTATACCAGGGTGTAATTCACAAAGACACATTCATTACTAACTGCCCGATTTGATCGGTTAGAAAACCGGATGGCAGCTGGTGACTATTGACCATCACAAACACAACTCAGTCACCCCTGTGTGAACCCAGTTGTCTGAGAGACACCCCCCTTACTCTCCCGGATTCCCAGCGGCAGGGCTGTCTTCACCACCCTGGATATCTCAAATGGTTATTGGAGTATCCCAGTAAAACTAGAGAAACAAATTAAATTCAAATTGACTTCTGAGGACCAGAGATACCCCTGGACATGTCTGTCACAAGGGGTTCCACAATAACCCCACTATTCTCCACAAACCAATGGCCGGGGCCCTTATGAGCTTTTCGCAGCCTTTCTGCTCGCTGCAATATATCGATGATCTCCTCTTCATCACGAAAGACCGTGTCCACACATTTAACCCTTTTACAGGAACTACTGCAGTTACTTTGGGAGCTGGAATAAAAGACCATCCACGTAAGGCCCAGCTGGTGCAATACCGTGTCACCTGTCTAGGTGTCCAGATTGGATCATTCAGCATCAGCCCAGACCAACATCAGGTCGAGACCATCCAGTGTCTATCCCTGTCCACCACAAAGACTGCCCGGTGTCCTATCCTCAGGCTGGTGGGGTATCAGTGGACCCTAATCCAGTGTCTACCCCTGTCCAGCTCAAAGACTGCCCTGTGTCCTATCCTCAGGCTGCTGGGGTATCAGTGGACCCTCATCCAGTGTCTACCCATGTCCAGCTCAAAGACTGCCCTGTGTCCTTTCCTCAGGATGGTGGGTATCAGTGGACCCTTATCCCTCGATTTGCAGAGACTGTGACTCCTCTTTATGAACTAACTAATGGTGATGATGACCAGGTTAAATCTGGTTGGGCTGAAGAGAGCACAGAAGTAGTAATACAACTGAAGAAAGCTGTCGCCCAGGCAACGTGTCCTATCTCATCTAACCTTGACAAGACTTTCCACATGGAGGTTGGGGACACAGTGAAAAGTCTGGCTGCTGTCCTATGTAGAGAAAACCAGGAGAAACTACTCCCCATTGTGAATGATCCAGAATGGTGAGTGGGTCTGAACTGATTTACTCTGTTTGTGAAGGACATTTGTTAACCACATTCTGGGACATCAAACATTTCACTTACTTCACGGGTTTCAACAGGGTGATACTGCCCAGTCCATTATAAACTTTCCCTGTATAGGAAAGCAGTAGTGATAGTATTCACTTGTCAGAGAGACATGGAGTCATAGTCTTTTCAGCACAGAGTGAGGCCATTCGGCCCATCATGTCCATGCCAGCTCTTTGTAGATAAACCCAGTCAGTCTCTAACCCCAGCTCTGTCTCCATATTCCTGCAAGTTTATTTCCCTCAAGTGTCCATCCAATAACCTTTTGAAATCATTCGCCATCTCTGCTTCCACCACCCACGTAGGCAGTGATTTCCAGGCCATTCCCACTCGCTGTGTAAAAATGTTGTTCCTCACATCCCCCTGTATCTCTTGCCCACAACCTTAACTGTACTCCTTGTACCATTAGCTAATGTGAACATCTTTTCCTGTCTACCTTATCCAAGCATGTCATCATCTTGTATACCTCTATCAAATCTCCCCTCAATCTCCTTTACTACAAGGGAAACAATCCCAGCTTTTCCAGACTAACCTTGCAGCTAAAATCCTCCATCCCTGGAACCATTCTGGTAAATCTCCTCTGCACCCTGTCAAGGACCCTCAGCTCATTCCTAAAGTGTGGTGAACAGAACTGGATGCAGTACTCCAGTTGGGGCTTAACCAGAGCTTTATAAAGGTTCAGCATAACTTTCCTTCTTCTGTATTCACTACCTCTATTTAAGAAGCCCAAGGTCCCATATGCTTTACTAACGACTCTCTCAATATGTCCTGCCACCTTCAAGCATCTATGTACATGAACCCCATGTCCCTTCGTCCTTGCAGACACTTTAGAACTGTGCCATTAAGTGTATATTGCCTCTCCCTGTTACTGATGATAAAATGCATCACCTCACACTTGTCTGTATTAAATTCAATTTGCCTCCTATCTGCCCATTCTGCTCGCCTATCTATTTCCCGTTGCAGTTGATTGGTATCAACCTCACTTTTTGCCCCGTCTCCAAGTTTGGTATCATCAGCAAATTTTGAAATGTTGCTCTATATTTCAATATTCAAATCATATATTCATATCAAAAAACAAAAACAGTGGTCCTGGCACTGACCCTTGGGGAACACCACGGTCTAGCTTCCTCCAATCTTCAAAACAATCATTTACTACGACTCACTATTTTCTGTCCTTAAGCCAGTTTTAACTTAATTTTGACAATTACCCTCTTACTCCATGAGCCTCAATTTAACAAGCCTTTTATGTGGAACCATATCAAATGCTTTGTTAAAATCCATATGAATAGCATCCATGGCAGACCCTTCATCAACCTTCTTTGTTACGTCATCAAAAATTTAATTAGGGTAGTCAAATACGATCTGCCTTTACTGGAGTGTGTACAAAATGTGTTTCTGGAGCAGTACGTTGAAGGAACAATTCTAGATCGGGCGATTATAGATTTACTATTATGCAATGTGAAAAGCCTAATGAATAACTTTGCTGTAAAGGAGCCTTTGAGAATTAATGACCATAATCCGGCAGAATCTCACATTAAGTTTGAATGTGATAATTTTGAAACTAGGGTCTTAAATCTGAACAAGGGAAACTATGAAAGTATGAGGGACAAGTTGGCTGTTGTGGATTGGGAAAATACACTAAACAGATTTGACAGTAGACAGGCAATGGCTTGTAGTTAAAAATACTACATGGTCAACAACAGATAGATATTCCTCTGAGGCACAAGCAACCAATGGGAAAGTTGAATCAACTGTGGCTAGCAAAAGAATTTAAAGATTGCATTAGATCAAATGAAGTGGTTTATTAGGATGCCAGATAAACCCCCTGGACCAGATGTGCTACATCCCAGAGTGTTGAAGGTGGTGGCTATAGAGATGGTGGATGCTAAGGTGGGTATCTTTCAAAATTCTACAGATTATGGAAGGGTTCCTGAGACTGGAAAGTACCAAATATAACCCTACTATTTAAGAAGCGTGGGAGAGGGAAAATTGAGTACTACAGACCTGTTAGTTTGACATCACAGTGTCTTAGATTCACAGAATTGTACAGCACATAAATAGGCCTTTCGGACCATTGTGTCCGTGTGGCCATCAGGCACCTTACTAATCTAATCCCATTTCCAACACGTGTCCAGTAGCCTTGTCTCCCATGGCGTTTCAAGTGCTAATATAAACACTTCTTAAATGTTGTGAGTGTTCCTGTCTCTATCACCTCTTCAGGCAGTGCGTTCCAGATTCCAACTGCCTTCTGAGTGAAAACGTTGTTCCTCAAATCCCCTCTAAACCTCCTACCCCTTACCTTAAATTTATGTCCCCTGGTTATTGACCCTTCTGCTAAGGGATGAAAAGGTTCTTCCTATCCAACCTCATAATTTTGTATACCTCAAGCATCTACCTCCCACCCCCCGCACCCCCCGCCCCCACAGCCTTCTCTGCTCTAAGGAAAACAACCCTAGCCTATCCAGTCTCTCTTCGTAGCTGACATTCTCCAGCCCAGGCAACATCCTGGTGAATATTCTCTCCACCCTCTCCAGCGCAATCACATCCTTCCTGTAGTGTGGTGACCAGAACTGGACACAGTACTCCAACTGTGGTCTAAGTTGGGTTTTATACAGCTTCATCATAACCGACCTTCTCTTGCATTCTATGCCTCAGTTACTGAAGGCAAGTATCCCATATGCCTTCCTAACCACCTTATCTACCTGTGCTGTTGCCTTCAGTGATCTATGGACAAGTACACCAAGGTCCCTCTGACTCTCTGTACTTCCTAGGTTCCTACCATCCATTGTATATTCCCTTGAAATGTTAGTCCTCCCAAAATGCATCACCTCACTGCTCTGTCCGTCAGTCGTAGGGGAAAAAAATTGAATCTACTGTGAAGGGTGTGATAACTGGACACTTAGAAAATAATGGTAAAATTGACAGAGTCAACAAGCATTTATGAAAAGGACATCATATGTGACAAACCTTTTGAAGTTTTCGAGGATTTACTTTGATCATAGATAATGGAGCCAGTTTAAAGCGACTCGAGCGAAGACTTTCCCCACTGTGCTGAGCAGCGAGATTCTACGGTAGTTGTTGCAGTCACCGTGGTCACCTTTGTTTTATAGAGGGTGATGATATTGGCATCACACATGTCCTGAGGTACTACTTCCTCATCCCAGCACAGGCAAAGCAGTTCATAAAGTGCTGAGAGTATAGCAGGCTTGGCACTCTTGATTATTTCAGGGGCAATGCCGTCCTTCCCAGGGGCTTTTCCGTTGGCTAGAGAATTAATGGCATCACTGAGTTCGATTTTGTTGGCTGTACGTCCAGCTCATCCATGACTGGCAGAGGCTGGGCTGCATTGAGGGCGGTCTCAGTGACAACATTCTCCCTGGCCATGTGAGCCGCATCAAAGATGGCAAGTTCCCCAAGGACACATTGTACAGTGAGCTCGCCACTGGTATCAGACCCACTGGCCGTCCATGTCTCCGCTTTAAAGACTTGAAGTCCTGTGACATTGATCACAACTCATGGGAGTCAGTTGCCAGTGATCGCAAGAGCTGGTGGGCAGCCATAAAGGCGGGGCTAAAGTGTGGCGAGTCGAAGAGACTTGGCAGTGGGCAGGAAAAAAGACAGAAGCGCAAGGAGAGAGCCAACTGTGTAACAGCCCCGACAACCAATTTTATCTGCAGCGACTGTGGAAGAGCCTGTCACTCTAATATTGGCCTTTATAGCCACTCCAGGCGCTGCTTCACAAACCACTGACCACCTCCAGGCGCTAACCCATTGTCTCTCGAGACAAAGAGGCCAAAAAAGAAGATAATGGAGAAGCAGTGGATGTAGGTTATTTGGATTTACAGAAGGTTTTTGATAAGGTCACACACAGGAGGTTAGTAAATAAAATTAGAGAACATGGGATTGGGGGGTAATATACTGGTATGGATTGACAATTGGTTAACAGACAGAAAAGAGAGAGTTGGAATAAAGCCGTCATTCTCAGGATAGCAGGCTCTTACTAGTGGGGTAGCACAAGGATCTGCACTCGGACCACAGCTGTTCACAATCTATATTGGACGTGGGGCCTAAATGTAATCTTTACAAATTTGCCGATGACACAAAACTAGCTGGGACTGTAAGTTGTCAGGAGGATGCAAGGAATCTTCAAGCAGATTTGGACAGGCTAAGTGAATGGGCAAGAACATGGTCGATGGAATATAATGTGAATAAGTGTCAAATGATCCACTCTGGTTAAAAAAAAAACAGAAAGACAGAATATTTCTCAAATCGTAAGAGGTTGGGAAGTTCATGAGTAACTAAAAGCTAGTATGCAGGTGCAACAATTAATGAAGAAGGAAAATGGTATGTTGGCCTCCATCACAAGGGGATTTGAGTACAGGCATAAAGATGTATTGATTCAATTGTATACAGACTTGGTGAGACTGCACTTGGAGTTTTGTTTACAGTTCGGTGTCCCTATCAAAAGAAGGGTATGCTTACAGTAGAGGGAGTGCAATGCAGGTTCAGCAGACTAATCCCTGGGATAGCGGTATTGTCGTATGAGGAGAGGTTGAGAAAACTTGGCCTGACACCCTCTTGAGTTTCAAGGAATGAGAGTTGATCCCATACAAAGTTCTTATAGTGCGTTTCCCCTGGCTGGTGAGTCTAGAACCAGTGGACATAATCTCAGAATAAGGGATAGGCAATTTAAGACTGAGATTGAGAAGAATTTCTTCACTCAGAGGGTGTTAAATCTTTGGAATTCACTACCACAGAGGGTGTGGGAGATCAACACTGAGCATGTTCAAGACTGAAATCAATGGATTTCGGGAGACAACGGACATCAAGGGATACGGGGATAGAGCAGGAAAGTGGCGTTGAGGTACATGATCAACCATGACCTAACTCAATGACAGAGCAGGCTCGGCGGGCTGAATGGTCTACTACTGATCATATGTTCCTACAAATACGTGCTTTGTATCCTTCATTAACTGAAAACTCTCTGAGTATCTGTCCATTTCCTCTTTAATTCTTGTTTGTAAAACATTACCCAACACTGATGTGAAACAAACTGGTCTGTAGTGACTAGGACTGTGCTCACAGCCTCATTACAGCAAATTCAAGGTAATTGGCAAGGAACCAGAGGCAAACTGAGTAGAATTTTCTTTCACAGCCAAATCTAGAGCCCCCGATTATCTAGAAACATACAGAGTAAGATAAATCAGAAGAAAAAAGCGTATGACAGTCACAAACAAATAATACTTTAGATAGCCAAGAGGTGTATAGAAAGTGTAGCGGTGAAGTAAAAAAGGAAATTAGAAAAGCAAAGCGAGGACATGAAAAAAATATTGACACGTTAAATCAAGGAAAACCCAAAGATGTTTTTTCAGTACATTAAGAACAAGAGGATAACTAAGAAAAGGGGAGGGCATGTCAGAGATGTAAAAAGTAATTTATGCGTGGATGCAGAAGATGTGGGTAGGGTCCTTAATGGGTTTTATGTCTCTGTCTTCACAAGGGAGAAGGATAATGCAGACATTGTAGTTAGAGAGGAGGTGAAATAGTAGATATGATAAGCATAATGAGAGAGGAAGTACTAGAGGGTCTGACATCATTGAGAGTGAATAAATCACCAGGGCTGGAAGGATTGTATCCCAGCTGTTAAAAGGAGCCAGGGAGGAAATAACACGCTCGTTGGATAATCTTCAAATCCTCACTTGATACAAGAGAGGTACCAGAGGATTGGAGGTCTGTAAACGTTGTACCGTTATTTAAAAAGGGTGCCAGGGATAGGCCAAATAATTAAAAGCTTGTCAGTCTGACCTCGCTGGTGGGTATATTATTAGAATCAATTCTGTGGGATAGAATAAACAGTCACTTAGAAAGGCACAGATTAATCAGAGACAGTCAGCATGGATTTGTTAAGGGGAGGTCTTGTCTTACTAACTTAATTGAGTTTTCTGAGGAAGTAAGGAGGATTGATGAGGGTAATGCAATGGAGGTGGTCTACATGGATTTTAGTAAGGCATTTTACACGGCCCCAGATGGCAGACTGGTCAGTAAAAGGAATGTCCATGGGCTACAGGGCAATGTGGCAGTTTGGATCCAAAATTGGCTCAGTGACAGGTTACAAAGGGTAATAGTCAACACATGTTTTTGTGATTGAAAAGTTGTTTCCAGTGGCGTTTCACAGGGCTCAGTGCAGGCTCCCTTCCTGTTTGTGGTCTATATTAATGATTTGGACTTAAATGTGGGAGACAGGATTTCGAAATTTGCTGGTGACACACAAATTGGCCGTGGAGTTGATAGTGAAGAGGTTAGCCTGAGACTCCAGAAAGATATTAATGTTTGGTTGAGTGGACGGAAAAGTGGCAAATGGGATTCAATCCAGAGATGTGTGAGGTAATGTATTTGGAGAGAGAAAACAAAGTGAGGGAGCAGACAAAAACATGGTGATAGTGAGAGGGATAGAAGAGGTGAAACAAAGGATAATTGTTGGTGGGTGTTTTAGCGATTTGAGGACTGTTTCCAGTTGCATTCCACAGGGCTCAGTCCTGGGTCCCCTGTTTTTTGCAATACATATTAACGATTTGGATGTAAATGCAGGTGACATGATAAAGACGTTTGCAGACGACACCAGGATTGGCCACGTGGTAGATAGCGAGGAGGATATCTGTCGGCTGCAGGAAGATATTGATAGTCTAGTCAGACGGGCAGAAAAGTGGCAAATGGAATTCAAACCCGGAGAAATGTGAGGTGATTCATTTGGGGAGGTCAAACAAGGCAAAAGAATGCACGATTAATGGGAAAATACTGAGAAGTGTAGAGGAAGCGAGCGACCATGGAGTCAATGTCCACAGATCCCGAAAGGAAGCTGGACAGGTCGTTAAGGTGGTTAAGAAGACATATGGAATCTTTTCCTTTATTAGCCGAGGTATCGAGTACAAGAGCAGGGAGGTTATGCTGGAACTGTATAAATCATTGGTTTTGCCTCAACTTGAGTACTGTGTGCAGTTCTGCTCACCTCCTTACAGAAAGGATGTAATTGCACGTGAGAGGGTACAGAGGAGATTTACGAGGATGTTGCCAGGACTGGAAAAATGCAGCTATGAGGATAGATTGGAAAGGCTGTGGTTGTTCTCCTTGGAACAGAGAAGGCTGAGGGGAGATCTGATTGAAATGTACAAGATTGTGAGGTGCCTGGATAGAGTGGAGGTGAAGGGTCTATTCACCTTAGCAGAGAGATCAGTGAGGAGGGAGCATAGACTTAATGTGATTGGTAGAAATAACAAAGGGGAAATGAGAGAAGACCTTTTTACCCAGTGGGTGCTGTAGGTCTTGGAACACACTGCCTGAAAGGGTAGCAGAGGCAGAAACCCTCAAACAATTCAAAGGCATTCTGGATATGCACCTCAGGTACAATAATCTGCAGGGATACGGAACAAATGCTGCAAAGTGGGATTAGATTGAACTGTTCGATTTTTCAGCGAGCACAAGCAGAGGGGCTGAATGGCCTCCTTCTTGCCGTAGGTTTTCTATGATTCTATTACCCATCAGCCAGCCCAGGCTGCTGCTGCCCATGTCGAGGTGTTGCAGTCTGAATCCGAGCCCTCAAACCCCAGAGCTGCTCGAGTACGTCCTGCAAGGTCATCTGCAGTCTCCTCAGTGAAAGTCAGCAACTTTCCACCAGCCATGCTGCAGTCACTGGGGAAACACTGTGTAGGAGCACTAGGCAGGTTGAGGGCATCCACAAGTCAGTGACTAAGGAAATAAATAAGGGTGAATAGTTCAGTATTGTTTGTACAATTGGATGTGTTGTTGGATAAAGATGTTAATGAAAATGTTTTGGTGGTGTTTTTTTAACAGGATGGTGACCAAGGGGACACTGTGATGGGGCGTCTCAGATGAATGTAATGGTGGAGAATGGGCATCCATGTTGGGAAAGGGAGGTTGTCCTTTGGGAACCGTAATTATAGCTGGGATTCCCCGACAGCCTATCTGGGTCGAAGACATCCAGGAAATATCCTCTCTGCCTCCTCCTCCTCGTGAGGTGGCCTCCGGATTCCTGCTGCCAATGCCTGTGTCCTCATGATGGTGATGATATGAAGGGTGCAGCAGAACACCATGAACTTGGACACCTGCTCCAGTGTGTACTGGAGGGCTCCCCCCGAGCTGTTCAGACATCACAAGCATTGTTTCATTGCACTGATGGTCTGTTCCACCATGTTCCTGGTGACTCCATTGCTCACGTTATATTCGGGTGATTTTCATGTGGATGATTTGTAGTTGGGGTGTGGGAGGAGGAGAGTGTGTGGTGTTTAGAGGTAATGAGCCATGGATGGAGGAGGTAGCCTTCTCCTCTCAGGAGCCATGAAGATCCGATGACAGTGGCAATGGCCGACTGTTTCAGATTGAAGGTATGGTGGCTGCTGCCTGGAAAGAAGGCATTCATCAACATGATATACTGGGCATGGTCACACACTAACTGTACATTAATAAGAATAAAAATATTCTTTAACAAAGGAGCAGCAGTGGGCCATTCGGCCCCCAGGAGAGCTGCACTATTTAATAAGATCATGCCTGGTCCGATGGTATTCTTAACTATATTTTCCTGCCTGCTCTGAGTAGCCACAGACTCTCTTGTCAATCAATGGAGTTTTTTTCAGTTCCTGTACCTCTCCCCATTGATATGGGGACCTCGCTGAATCACCTACGCCATCAGGAATCCCACCATCCCGACAAAGCCAGGGGATTGCTCATCCTGGTTCTCCCTGCTGAGGGATAAAGTTATGTACTCATCTCACTCGACATAGGTGACCTCCGTCACCCAGCGTCAATGGACAACATAGAGAGAGATAATGGATACGTTACCCGCTTGTGCCTGGAAAAATCCAGATACGTAGAAGTTCAATGAAACTGTGACCTTAACAGCCACTGAAGGCTCCGTCCTCACCCTGGTAAGAGGCTCCAGGTCATGTTACAGCAGGTGACACAGCTCTGTGACCACCTCCTTATTGAATCAAAGTCACCTCACACACTGCTCCTGGGTTAGGTGTAGGTTGGAAAGTGCTCTTGGGAAATCCGGGGTGAGTCGGGCAGAGCCCCCTACCCCTCCCTCTTTGCAGAGCTTCCCCTCTCTGCAGCCTCTGTTACATCTGCTGGTCATGTTACAGAGCCAGAGACACTGTAACTACAGTCCCCATACCTCGTCCAGATTTGGGTCACCAAATCCTCTGTCCTCCCTGAGTCTCTGCAGCAGCTCACAACACAACCTCCAGAAAACCATCCACAGAACTTTACAATAGCAGAAGTAAGTCAAAATCCCCTCACCTGTAAGTTGGATGCCTGGTCCTTTTAAATAACACTAGAGGTGGTTCCTCGTGCTGCTGAATGTATGTTCAGCTGAGAGAGACTAACACAGGTGGTCAGTGGACATGCACAGACCAAGTTTCATAGGCGTGAATCAAAGCTGCCCAACGCCCTGTCCAGCATGGAGCACACCACGGGGCATGGCAGAAGTGGCGAGCGGTGCATCTCACATCATTTTATTGTTTCTGGGTTTGTTGCACCGACATCTCTGCAGAGCCCAAACGACAGCCAGAGAACAATACAGAGGGGAAATATTTCACTTTAAATAGAGAATTGAATAAATGCTTAAAGGTGAATACGTTGTAGGACTATGTGAAATAAGGAGGTGAATGGGACTAATTGGACGGGTGAGGCCATAGAGGGATTCAAACACAAGAATGAGAATATTAAAATTAAGGTGCTGCCAGAGCGGGAGCCAATGTAGATCAGTGAGCACAGGGGTGATGGGTGATCGAGGTTTGGTGTGAGTTAGGATACAGGCAGCATAGTACTGGTTGGGATGTAGTTTATGAAGATTTTTGACTGGGAGGGTGGACAGGGAAGCATTGGGAGTCAAATTTAACAAAGTTATGAATGAGGGTTTATGCAGCATGTGGGCTTAGACAGAGCTGGAACCAGGTGATATTAGAGAGCTGGTGGGTTAAAGGATTGGTACTGGAGAGGATATGGTGTTGAAACTCAGCTCAGGGTTAAAAGGATTACCGAGGTTGTAAACAGCCTGGTTCACCCTCAGACACTGACCTTGCTGGCAGATGGAGTCAGTAGATAGGAAATGATGTTTGTGATGGGGTTCAAAGACACTGACTTTAGTCTACATGAAACTTTAATGAGAAGAACAGTATATCAGTGAAATGTGGTTTGTTGATATAATGAATCAAGGTTTACAGATCTCATAACTATACGTAGGGATCTACCAGGAAACCAACAGCAGCAAAGATGACAGAGTACATTGCAAGAGTATATTACAAGAACAGTATTACTGTTAACAATGGCTTGTAGAGTTAGCAGCCAGATGCAGAGACTTAACAGGAATAACAGTAGCAGCAAGTAAGCACTGTAAATTAGAAGAACAGTAATGTGTTCAACATTTGTTCAACAATTTGTTGAATTAATAACTGGATAGAGAAACTTACCAGGGACACCAGCAACAGCGAGGATAGGATAGTAAATGTGTTGAATAAAAAGAAGTGCGTAATAGATCCGCCAATTTAACGATAGCCAATCATAGTTAGTATAAAGATAATCAAGCTCCCAGGAAAAACTCCTTCTCATTGTCATAACATTCCAATCTATTGTTCTCAGATTCTGACCCATTGTTGTAACATTCCAATCTATTGTTCTCAGATTCTGATTTATCCTCTCCCTCTATCTGGAGCCGCTGATCCCTGTTAGTGCCAGGGGTGATGCTCCAGCCAACCCACTGAATATAACACATTGAAAGGAGTCTCTTATTAAGAAGAGGGAAACCCTCCAGTGATACAATTAGAGTCCATGGAGACTGACATTAATTATAGTCACTGAACAAACAGGTTCAGTTAAATGACACCAACGTTTCCGTAAAAAAAAAAAACATAATTTCAACTCTTGCAGAAGACATGAAACTCATAGCTAACGGTGGAACAATGCAGACCAGAGAATTATCCAACCTCACAGACGTTATTTTTAAAATTTATTTATTCTGGACTCTAATCCATCACGAGTTTATTTCTCACTCTAATTTATTTGTGTGTGATTTTCATGAGAGTGTGTGCGAGAATGTGTAGAGTATATTTTTATTATTTTATTTAGATTCAGCTTCTATTGTGAAGTATAATAAACTCACCTCTTGTTTAAACTCAGGAAAACCTGTCCTATTGGTTCTTTTATGATCACAACAAAGATAAAAGGTAGAATACTCACTAAGGTGGTCAGCACGTCCACTGTTAAAAAGGATACCCTCTTGCGGTAAAATAAGATATAAGACAAGAGGGGGACTGGGACCCTTACTCACCTGGCTGGAACAGAAATCTGGAGGTTCGAATGATGATAACGCAACAACACATGAGAAATTGGAAGTGGGAAAAACAATTGATCCTGAGAAAAAAGTTAAAAATATCAATGCAGGTTTTATTGTGGTTTTCACTGCTGGAACACTGAAATGTCCACGGTCGAAGACAGAGCATACAAACATATGAACATATGAATTAGGAGCAGGTGTAGGCCACTCGGCCCCTCAAGCCTGCTCTGCCACTCAATAAGATCATGACTAATCTGATTGAAACCTCAACTCCACATTACCACCTACCCTCGATAATCTTTCACCCCCTTGCTTATCAACAATCTATCTATCTCTGTCTTACAAGTACTTAAAGACTCTCTTCCACTGCCTTTTGAGGAAGAGAATTCCCAAGGCTCACAACCCTCAGAGAAATAAAAATCTCCTCATCTCTGTTTTAAATGGGCGACCTCTCATTTTTAAATGGTGACCCCTAATCCTAGATACACCCAGATACACACATCTTTCCACATGCACCTGTCAAGACTGCTCAAGGTCTTAGATGTTCCAATCAAGTCGCCACTTACCCTTCTAAATTCCAGTGGATATAAGCCGAGCCTGTCCAATATTTCTTCATAAGACAGCACACCCATTCCAGGTATTAGTCTAGTAAACCATTTCTGGGTTGCTTCCAATGCATTTACATCATTCCTTAAATAAGGAGACCAGTGCTGTATACAGTACTCCAGATGTGGTCTGACCAATGCCCTCTATAACTGAAGCATAACATGCCTACTTTTGTATTCAATTAAAGTCGCGATAAATGATAACATTCTATCAGCTTTCCTAGTTACTTTCTGAACATGCATACTAAGCTTTGGAGATGCATGCAAAAGGACACCCAGATCCCTTTGCATCTCAGAGCTCTGCATTCTCTCACCATTAGATAATATGCTTCGATTTTATTATTCCTGCCAAAATGGGCAATTTCCCATTTTCCCACATTATACTCAATTTGCCAGGTCTTTACCCAATCACTTAACCTATCTATATTCATTTACAGCCTCCTTATGTCTCCTTCACAAGTTACTTTCTTACTCATCTTTGTGTCATCAGCAAATTTGGTAACCAGGCCTTCGGCTCCTTCATCCAAGTCATTTATATAAATTGCAAAAAGTTGAGGTCCCAGCCCTGATCCCTGTGGCACACCAGTCCTTACATCTTGCCAACCAGAAAATGGCCCATTTATGCCTACTCTCTGTTTTCTGTTAGCTAGCCAATCTTCTATCCATGCCAACATGTTACCCCGTTCACCATGAGCTTTTATTTTCACAAAACCTTTGATGTGGCACCTTATCTATTGCATCCTGGAAATCTATGTACAGTACATCCACCGGTTCCCCTTTCTCCGCAGCACATGGTACCTCTTCAAAGAACTCCAACAAATTGATTAAACATGATTTCCCTTTCATAAAACCATTTTGATTCTGCCTGATTAGGTTGAATTTTTCTAAGTGCCGGCTACCCTGTCTTTAATAATAGCTTCTAACATGTTTCCTATGACAGATGTGATGCTAACTTGCCTGTAGTTTTCTGTTATCTGTTTCCCTCGCTTTTTGACTAAAGGAGTTACATTCCCAATCAAGGAGTTATATACAGAGTGAAGTAACTTGGTACAGGTTAAAATCCCTCTCTGTTGAAAAGTTGAGCAATGTAGCTGGACAGTTAGGGATTACTCTCCATCTAAAAACCTGGAAACCCGAATTCCTAAGACTTTTGGCCAACCATTTTCCACTTAAAGCTGAAGATTCAAACAGGGTTAGAATCACTAACAGATAGAGTAATGTTAGCTGAGGTAAAACTGGAAAAGAAGAGACTAGAATTAGAATTCCAGAGAGAGCGAGAAAGTGCAGAGCGAGTGCCAAGAAAGGGAAAAAGTAAGATTGTTCCAGAAGGAGAAGGAGGAAAGGGAGTTAAGGCGGCTCAAACAACTAGAAGAAGACCCAGTACACCCAGTGAAGGCACAGCTCTTGAGGGAGCTACCCCTAGCTCAGGACCATGTGCTGATCTCTTAAAGTTCTCCCAGTTCATGACAAAGTTCAATGAGGAGGATGTGGCAGAATTTTTCGTCACTTGTGAAAAGCTTGTAAAACAACCAAAATGGCCGGCAGAGAGCTGGATACTGTTTTTACAAAACAAAGTAACAGGAAAATCCCATCAGTTCTATTCAATGTTGCCACCTCCCTATTCCTTTTGAAACATCTAAACCCCGGAACATCCAACATTCATTTCTGCCCCTGTGATATCCAAGTCTCCGTAATGGCCACAACATTGTCGCTCCAAGTACTGATCCATACTCTAAGTTCATCACCCTTATTCCTGACACTTCTTGCGTTAAAATAGACACACTTCTCCCATCATACTGGCTGCAACTGTGCCCTGTCAACTGTCTAACCTTGCTCACAGACTCTCTGCACTATGTATCTGCCTGTTCAACATATGGAGTAAATGGCAAGAACAGTAATGCAGTTAAACATGGTTTATAGAATAAATAAGTGGATCGAGACACTTCCCAGGGAAACCAATGATAGCCAGGATGGGATAAAAAAAATATTGAATAATCGTAAGTGTGTAATAGATCCGCCTGTTTATTGGCAGCCAGTCAAAATTTGCAGAAAGAAAGTCAAACTGCCAGATGAAACTCCTGCCTATTGTTCTGACATTCCAATCTATTGTACTCATATTCTGACCCATTGTTGTAACATTCCAATCTTTTGTACTCATATTCTGACCCATTGTTGTAATATTCCAATCTATTGTTCTCAGATTCTGACCCATTGTTGTAACATTCCAATCTATTGTACTCATATTCTGACCCATTGTTGTAACATTCCAATCTTTTGTACTCATATTCTGACCCATTGTTGTAATATTCCAATCTATTGTTCTCAGATTCTGACCCATTGTTGTAACATTCCAATCTATTGTTCTCAGATTCTGATCTATCCTCTCCCTTTCTCTGGGGCCACTGATCCCTGTTAGTCCCGGGGATGATGCTCCCACTGACACCAGGGGTAACACATTGAAATGAGTCTCTTATTAATAGAAGAGGGAAACCCTCCAGTGACACAATTATGGTCCATGGAGACTGGTATTAATTAAAGTCACTGAACAAACAGGTTCAATTAACACCTTTCAATCCAACACTCTTAGCACTACATTAAACTGGAGCATTTAACCGGTCTGGATGGGAATTATGAGGGTTGATGAGAGAAGGAAAGGTGCAAATGGCAGAGGCACTGGACAGAATCTGTCAATTCTCTTTGGATATGGGAATGATGACAGAGGACTGGAGGGCTGCAATTGTTACACCTTGTTTAAAAAAGGTGATATGGGTTAAACAATGTACTCTCCAGTCAATATGACGTTAGGTGGGGCATTTCACAACCCAGGTCATAAATATTCGTTGCTTGGAAAAGCACAGCATAATAAATTTCAAGCAGCACGGATATGCTAACGACAAATCATGTCTGGCAAACTTCAACAAGAACTTATCCCGAGGTACTTCACAGCAGCATTATGAAACAAAGTATAACACTGAACCACAAAATGGGATATTAGGATGGGTAGCCAAATGCTCGGTCAAAGAGGCAGGTTTTAAAGGAGTGTGTTAAAGGATAAAAGCGAGGTGGAGAGGTGGAGCTGTGAAGGGAGGATATTCCAGAGCTTGGGACCGAGGCAACTGAAGGTATGGCCACAAAAGGGAGAGTAATTAAAATCAGGGATGCACAAGAATCCAGAATTAGAGGAGCAGAGGTACCTCGAAGGACTGTGGGGCTGGAGGAGATTACAGAGATAGTGAGGGGTGAGGCCATGGAGGGAGTTGAAAACGTGTTGAGAATTTTAAAATAAAGACATTGCTTGACTGTGAGCTGATGCAGGTCAGTGATCGGGGAATGGGACTTGTTGTGAGTTAAGACACAGGAAGCAGAGTTTTAAATGACTTCAAGTTTACAGATAGTAGAATGTGGGAGAATGAGTTGGAATAGTCTAGTCTACAGGTAATGAAAGCATGAATGAGAGCTTCAGCAGCAGATGAGTTGAGACAGGGGTGAAGTCGGGCAATGTTATTGAGGTGGAAATAGGTCGTCATAGTGATGGCACGAATATGAGGTTGGAAACTCATTGTGTGGTCGAATGTCACAGAATAATAGAATTGTTACAGCACAGAAGGTGGCCATTCAGTCCATCGTATATGCACTGGCTCTGCAAAAGAACAATTCATCTGGTGTCACTCCCCTGACTTCTTCCTGTAACTCTGTACAATTTTCCTTTTCAGATAGCTGTCCAATTTCTTCCTGAATGCCTCGATTGAATCTGCCTCCACCACACTCTCAGGCTGTGCATTCCAGACCTTAACCACTCGCTGTGTGAAAAAGTGTTCCTCATGTCACTTATGCTTCTTTTACCAATTACTTTAATTCTTTGCCCTCTCGTTTTCGATCCTTTCAGGAATGGCAACAGTTTTTCCCTATCCACTCTCTCCAGAAACCTCATAATTTTGCAGACTTTTTGAAATCTCCTCTCTGCCTTTTCTTCTCTAAGGAAAATGTTCCAACTTCTCCAGTCTATCTTCCTAACTGATATTCTTCATCCCTGGAACCATTCTTGTGAATGTTTTTTCACACTCTCCAATGTCTTCACGTTAGATAAGGTGTGGTGCCCAGACCTAGACGTAATACTGCTACTGAGGCCGAACTAGTGTCTTACACAAGTTCAAAATAACCTCCTTGCTCTTGTATCCCATGCCTCTGTTAATAAAGCCCAGGATACTATATGCTTTATTAACTGCTCTCTCATCCTGTCATGCCACCTTCAATGACCAATGCACATATACGTCCAGGTCCCTCTGCTCCTCACCCCCTTTAGAATTGTACCCTTTATTATACATTGTCTCTCTATGTTCTTCCTACCAAAATGAATCACTTCACATTTCTCCACATTGATCTTCATCTGCCACCTGTCTGTCCATTCCACCAACTTGTCTATGTCCTTTTGATGTTCTACACTATCCTCTTCACAGTTCACAATGCTTCCAAGTTTTGCATCCTCTGCAAACTTTGAAATTGTGCCCTGTACACCAAGGTCTAGGTAATTAATATTTGTCAGGAAGAGAAAGGGTCCCAACACTGATCCCTGGGGAACTCCACTGCAAACCGTAAATATGAACAAAAAGTGCTGGAAATACTCAGCAGGCCTGGCAGCATCTGTGGAGAGATAAACAAAGTTAACGTTTCAGGTGTGTGACCATTCATCAGAATTGGCAAAGGTCAGAAATGTAATAGATTTTAAGCAAATAAAGCAGGGGTGGGGCAAAAGTGAACAAAAGGGGTGCAGATAGAACAGAGGGTCAGAGAGATTAAGTGACGAGGAGGTCTTGGGGCAAAGGCAAAGAAAATGTGCTTGTTGTGTGGCGAAAGATAAAGCATTAGTGCAGAGAGGGTGTTAAATGATAGAATAATGAACAGCTCTAGCCAAAAGCACCAACAGAACAAATCCAGTTTCAGGCCGACACATGGCAAAAAATGTTAAAACAAAATAATTGTTGAACCCAATATTCAGTCCAGAAGGCTGTAAATGCCTAATCGGACAATGAGGTGCTGTTCCTTGAGCTGGCGTTGTTATTCACTGGAACACCGCAGCAGGCTAAATGCAGATTGGGTGACCGCTTTGTGGAACACCTCCACTCAGTCCAAAGGCATGACACTGAACTTCCGCTCGCTTATCATTTCAACACCCTGCATCCCCCACCCCCGCTCTAATGCTCACCTTTCTGTACTTGTGTTTCCCCCAAAACCCCCACTTTATTTGCTTAAAACCTATTACATTTCTAACCTTTGCCAGTTCTGATGAAAGGTCACCGACTTGAAACATTAACTCTGCTTCTCTCTCCACAGATGCTGCCAGACCTGCTGAGTATTTCCTGCACTTTCTATTTGTATTTCTGATTTCCAGCATCCGCTGTATTTTGTTTTGATTCCACTGCAAACTGTTCTCCAGCCCGAAAAGCATCCATTAATCACTACTCTCTGTCTCCTGTCACTCAACCAGCTTAGTTTCATGTGGCTACTGGCCTTTTTATTTGATGAGCTATAACTTTGCTCACAGGTCTGTTGCGTAACACTTTATCAAATGCCTTTTGGAATTCAATTTATACCACAGCAGCAGCATTGCCCTCACGAAGCTTCCTTTTTACCTCTTCAAAATATTCCAACCATTTAGTTAAACACAATTTTCCCCAAACAAATACATGCTGGTTTTCCTTATTTGTCCATGTGCCCATTAATTTTATCCCAAATATGACACCAAGGTTGCAAATAAACTGTCTGAATCTCAGAGTGTTACTCGGGAGAGGGATGGGATCAATAGCAAGGGAACAGAGTTGGAGTGGGGGCTGAAAACAATGGCTTCAGTCTTCCCAATACTTAATTGGAGAAAATTTCTGCTCACCCAGTACTGGGTGTTGGATAATCAGACTGATAATTTAACAACAGTGGAGGAGTGGAGAGAGGTAGTGCTGAGGGAAACTTGATGGAGTTCTTTGATAAAACAATGGAGAGGGTTGATGAGGGTGGTGTGATTGAAGTTATATATATGGACTTTCAAAAGATGTTTGATCAAGAGACATTCAATAGACAGGTTAGGAAGACTGAACCCTATGCATTAAAGGGACAGAGACAGTGTGGATATAAAATTGGCTAAGGAACAGTAAACAGAGAGAAGTGGTGAAAGGTTGTTGTTCAGACTCGATGGGAGTATACAGTGTTTTTCCCCAGGGTTTGGTATGAGACCCACTGCTCTTTTTGCTCTTGGAAAACCCGGGGTGGGTCGGGCACAGACCCCTCCTCCTCCCTCTTTACAAACCTTCCCCTCTCTGCAGCCTCAAACTCAGCTCATTCACTCTTATGTGAATCCAGTTGTCTGAGAGACACCCACCCTAATCTCCCGGATTCCCTGCGGCAGGGCTGTCTTCATCACCCTGGATATCTCTAATGGTTATTGGAGTATCCCAGTAAAACTAGAGAAACAATTTAAATTCACATTCACTTCTGAGGACCAGAGATACCTCTGGACATGTCTGTCACAAGGAGTTCCACAATAACCCCACTATTTTCCACAAACGTATAACAGGGGCCCTTCTGAGCTTTTCACAGTCTTCCTGCTTTGTGCAATATGTCAATGATCTCCTCCTCATCACCACAGACCGTGTCCACACATTTAACCCTTTCACAGGAACTACTGCAGTACTTTGGGAGCTGGACGAAAAGACCATCCACGTAAGGCCCAGCTGGTGCAAGGTTGTGTCACCTTTCTAGGTGTCCAGATTGGATCATCCAGCATCAGCCCAGACCAACATCAGGTCGAGACCATCCAGCATCTACAACTGTCCACCTCAAAGACTGCCCAGTGCCCTATATTCAGGCTGGTGGGGTATTAGTGGACCCTCATCCCTCGATTTGCAGAGACTGTGGCTCCTCTTTATGAACTACCTAATGGTGATATTGACCAGTTTTAACCCGGTTGGACTGAAAAGAGCACGGAAGAAGCAGCACAACTGAAGAAAGCTGTTGCCCAGGTAACGCGCCTTATCCCACCTAACCCTGGCAAGACTTTCCACATGGAGGTGGAGGACACAGTGAAAAGCCTGGTTGCTGTCCTATGGAGAGAAAACCAGGAGAAACTACTCCCTATTGTGAATGATCCAGAATTGTGAGTGGGTCTGAACTGATTTACTCTGTTTGTGAAGGACATTTGTTAACCACATTCTGGGACATCAAACATTTCACTTACATCACGGGGTTCAACAGGGTGATACTGCCCAGTCCATGATAAACTTTCCCAGTATAGGAAAGCAGTAGTAATAGTAATCCCCTGTCAGAGAGTCATAGTCATTTGAGCACAGAATGAGGCCACTCGGCCCATCGAGTCCATGCCAGCTCTTCCTAGATAAATCCAGTCAGTCTCATTCCCCAGCTCTGTCTCCATATTCCTGAAAGTTTATTTCCCACACGTGTCCATCCAATATCCTTTTGAAATCATTCACCATCACTCCTTCCACCACCCTCGTAGGCAGTGACTTTCGAGGCCATTCCCACTCGCTGTGTAAAAAAGTTGTACATCACATCCCCCTGTATCTCTGTTCCACCACCTGAACTCTGGTCCTTGTACCATTAACTAATGGGAACATCTTTTCCCTTCTACCTTTTCCAAACAAGTCATCATCATGTATACCTCTATCAAATCTCCCCTCAATCTCCTTTACTCCAAGGAAAATAATATAGGCTTTTCAAGAGTAACCTTGTAGCTAAAATCCTCCATCCCTGGAACGATTCTGGTAAATCTCCTCTGCACCCTGTCAAGGACACTCACATCCTTCCTAATGTGTGGTGAACAGAACTGGATGCAGCACTCCAGTTGGGGCCTAACCAGAGCTTTATAAAGGTTCACAATAACTTGCCTTCTTCTGTACTCACCACCTCTATTTATTTTAGGATAGTCAGTATGGATTTGTTAAGGGAAGATTTTGTTTGACCAACTTGGTCGAATTTTTTGAAGAAGTAACAAGGAAGATAAATGAGGGTAGTGCAGTTGATGTGGTCTACTTGGATGGTAGCAAGCCTTTTGACAATGTCCTACATGGCAGACTGGTTCAGAAAATCAGATTGGGGCGGCACAGTGGCGCAGTGGTTAGCACCGCAACCTCACAGCTCCAGCGACCCGGGTTCAATTCTAGGTACTGCCTGTGTGGAGTTTGCAAATTCTCCCTGTGTCTGCGTGGGTTTTCTCCGGGTGCTCCGGTTTCCTCCCACAAGCCAAAAGACTTGCAGATTGGTAGGTAAATTGGCCATTATAAATTGCCCCTAGTATAGGTAGGTGGTAGGGAAATATAGGGACAGGTGGGGATGTAATATAGGGACAGGTGGGGATGTGGTAGGAATATGTGATTAATGTAGGATTAGTATAAATGGGTGGTTGATGGTCGGCACAGACTCGGTGGGCCGAAGGGCCTGTTTCAGTGCTGTATCTCTAAAATAAATTAAAATCCCACGGGATCCAGGGAAATGCATCAAGGTGGATACAAGATTGACTCAGTGGCAGGAAAGAAAGGGTAATTGTTGACGACTGTTTCAGAGACTGGAAGGCTGTTTCCAGTGGCGTTCCGCAGGGCTCAGTACTGGATCCCTCGCTTTTTGTGGTCTATATTAATGATTTGGACTTAAATGTAGGGGGCATTATCAAGACGTTTGCACTTGACACAAAGATTGACCATGTGGTAGCGAGTGAGGAGGGTAGCTGTAGACGACAGAAAGATAGTGATGGCCTGGTCAGATGGGCAGAAACGTGGCAAAAGGAATTCAACTTGCAGAAGTATGATCTGATGCATTTATGGAGGTGAAACAAGGCAAAGGAATACAGGATTAATGGCAAAATACTGAGAAGTGTAGAGAAAGTGAGGGACCCTGGATTGAATTTCCACACATCCCTGAAGATAGCAGGAGTGTTCGACAACGTGGAATATGGAATGCTTTCCTTTATTATCCCAGGTACAGAATACAAGAACAGGGAGGTTAGGCTGGAGCTGTATAACTCATGGGTTAGGCCACAACTTGAGTACTGTGTATAGTTCTGGTCACCTCAGTACAGAAGGGATGTAATTGCACTCCTGAGGGTACAGAGGAGATTTACGAGGATGCTGCCAGGACTGGAAAACTGCAGCTATGAAGAAAGATTAGATAGACTGGGGTTGTTCTCCTTGGAACAGAGAAGGCTGAGGGGTGATCTGATTGAAATGCACAAAATTGTAAAGGACATGGATAGAGAGGAGGTGAAGAGTCTATTCACCATAACATCGAAGAGGGGGAATAGAGTTAAAGTGATTGGTAGAAAGATCAGAGGGGAGATGAGGGTGGTGCTGGGTCTGCAATTCACTACCTGAAAGGATAGTTGAGTCAGAAACCCTCAACTCATTCAAAAATAGTCTGGATATCCACCTTAAGTGCTGTAATCTGCAGCTCTACGCACCAAATGCTGGAAGGTGGGATTAGAATAGGTGGATCATTTTCTGGCTGGCGCAGACAAGATGGGCCAAGTGGCTGCTTTCTGTGCCTTAACTTTCTATGATTCTACTAGAATGCTTCCAGGGATTGGGGTATTTTAGTTACAAGGTTAGTTTGGAGAAGATGGAGTTGCTCTCCCTGGAGTAAAGGAGATTGAGAGAAATTTGATAGAAGTGTACAAGATTATGATCGGTTGAGAGAAGATAGATAAGATAGACAAGGAAAATCTGTTCCCATTAACTGATGAAACACGGACAAGGGGACACAGATGGAAGGTTTTGGGTAAGAGATGCAGGGGGAATAGGAGGAAGAACTTTTTTACACAGTGGATGGTAATGAGATGGAACTCACTGCCCAGGAGGGTGGTGGAAGATAAGACAATCAATGATTTCAAAAGGAAACTGGATGGGCACCTGAAGGAAATGAACTTGCAGGGATAGGGGGATTGAGAGGGGGAGTGGGAATGACTGGATTGTTCCAGATTGAGCTGGCATGGAGGGGTAAAATGGCCTCCTTTTATGTCTGAAATTATTTTATGACTACATCGATTTCTACATCCCTACGTTAGATTTGTCTCATGCTCCTGCCTCTAAAAATCCAGATACATAGACGTTCAATGAAACTGTGACCTTAACAGCCACTGACAGCTCCGTCCTCACCCTGGTGTGAGGCTCCAGGTCGTGTTGCAGGAGGTTACACAGCTCTGCAACCACCTCTTTATTGAATCAGAGTCACCTCACACACTGCTCCTGGGTTAGGTGTAGGTAGGAAAAGTGCTCTTGCAAAACCGGGGTGGGTAAGGCAGAGCCCCCTCCTTCTCCCTCATTACAGAGCTTCCCCTCTCTGCAGCCTCTGCTCCATTTTTTGGTCATGTGACAGACCCAGAAACACTGTAACTACAGTCCCCATACCTCGTCCAGAGTTGGTTCACCAAATCCTCTGTCCTCCCTGAATGTCTGCAGCAGCTCACAACACAACCTCCAGAAAACCATCCACAGCACCTCCACTAACTTTACAACAGCAAAAGTAAGTCACAAGCCCCTCACCTGTACGTTGGATTCCTGGTCCTTTTAAATAACACCAGTGGGGGTCCTTCGTGCTGCTGAATGTATGTTCAGCTGAGAGTGACTAACACAGGCGGTCAGTCGACATGCACAGATCAAGATTTAAAGACGTACATCAAAGCTGTCGGAATGGCAGATTGACGTCAATTCAAACCCTTCCTCACACTAACAGCACATGCACAGTATACCCAGGCTAGTTCCCTGCCCAGCACTGGGCACGGTGCTGGCCACACTAGAAGTGGCCGGCTGTGCAGTTCACATCATTTTATAGTTCCAGGTTTCCATAGCGTTGGCACCAGTGCCATCATAAAGTGAAACGTCATAGAGTGAAAATCACAGCAGTAGAAGAAATAGAGTGAAAACAGCTCACTTCTAAAAGGGAATTGGAAAAAGACTTGAAAGCATAAGATTGACAAGAATATGTGAAATGCAAGGGAAATGGGACTAATTGGAGGGGTGAGGCCATGGAGGGATTCAAACACAAGAATTAGAATATTAAAATTTAGGTGCTGCCAGGCCCGGAGCCAATGTCGATCAGTGAGCACAGAAGTAATGGGCGATCGGGATTTGGTGTGAGTTAGGATTTAGGCAGCAGAGTTCTGGATGGGCTGTTGTTTATCAGGTTGATAACTGGGAGGGTGACCAGGATAGAATTGGAATAGTTAAGTGTGGATTTAACAACGGCACAGATGAGGGTTTATTAGCAGATGGGTAGAGGTGATGACGGGTAATATTACAGAGGTAGTAGCAGGTAGGGTTGGTGATAGGTGGAATATGGCAATGAACTCAGTTCAGGTATAAGTATAACAAAGAGATTCCAAACAGTCTGCTTCAGCCTCAGATATTGGGTAGGGAGGGGAATGCAGATAGTGGATGCAGAGTGGAATGTGAGACAGAGACTGAAGACTGTGGCTTAAGTCTTCCCAAGATTTACATGACAAGAACACTAAATCAGTGAAATATGATTTATAGATCTAATAGTTGGATACAGAGACTTACCAGGGACACCAATAATAGCGAGTATGGGATAGTAAATCGTTTGAATCATCTTCAGAGCATAATAGATCCACAAATCTAATGTTATCCAAAAATAATCTGCAGTAACGAGGCTAAACCAATAGGAGAAACTCCTGCTGTCCATTGTTTTAACATTCCAATCTATTGTTCCCAGATTCTGATCCATTGTTTTAACATTCCAATCTATTGTTCCCAGATTCTGACCCATTGTTGTAATATTCCAATCTATTGTACTCAGATTCTGATCTCTCCTCTCTCACTCACTGGAGCCGCTGATCTCTGTTAGTGCCGGGGTTGATGCTCCCACTCACACTATGAGCCAGCACATTGGAAGGAGTCCGTTATTAATAGAAGAGGGAAACTCTCCAGTGACACAATTAGGGTCCTTGGAGACTGACGTTAATTACAGTCAATGAACAAACAGGTTCAGTTAACACCTTTCAATCCAACACTATTTACACCACAATAGTGTCGAAGATTTACCCAGTCCAGATGGGATATATGAGGTTTGTTGAGGGAAGGAATGTGGAAATAGCAGAGGCACTGGCCAGAAGCTTTCAATCCTCTTTGGATCTGGGAGTGATGACAAAGCTGTTACAAGCTGTTTAAATAAGGAGACATTAGATAAACCCGACAACTGCTGACCAGTCAGTCTAATGTCGGTGGTTGGAAATTTCTGGAGGGCATGAGCCAATACAAAAATATATCATTCTTGGAAAAACATGTGATATTAAATGATAAACAGTACGGATAGGTTAATGGAAAATCATGTCTGATAATCTTGATCAAGTTAGTTGATGACATAACTGTGAGTATTGATGAGGATAGTGTGTTTCCTGTTATGTATCTGGACTATCAAAAGGCCTGTGATCAAATGACATTTCATACACTTGTTATGAAAAATGGAACACATGGATTAATGTGAGAGTGATAGAGTGGATATGACACTGACTCAAGGACAGAAAGCAGAGAGAAGTGGTGAACAGACATTGTTCAGACTGGGGGAGGGGGAGAATACAGTGCTGTTTCTCAGGGGTCAGTATTAAAACCAGTGCTCTTCCTGACATATAGATAAATATACAAGTGACATAAACTTATATGTAAAACAACATAATTTAAACCCTTGCAGATGACATGACACTTATAAATAAGGGAGGCAAAGGCGCAGACCACAGAATTACCCAATCTCACAGATTTTGGTTTATTTTTAATTTATTCTGGACTCTAATCCTAATAGAAATTTAGTTCTCACTCTATAATTTATTTCTGTGTGATTTGCAGGTCTGTGTGTGTGTGCATGAATGTGTGTATGTTTATTATTTTATTTAGATTCAGTTTAGATTGTTAAGTATAATAAACTCACCTCTTGTTTAAACTCAAGAAAACCTGTCTGATTGGTTCTTTCACGATCACAACAACGGTAAATGGTAAAATGCTCACTGAGGTGGTCAGCATGTCCACTGCTAAAAAGGAATACACCCCGCTGCAGTGAAATAAAAGATAGGACAAGAGGAGAGCCTGGGAACCCTCCTCACCTGGCTGTAACAGAAATCTGGCGGTTCTAGTGATGAAAAGGCAACAACAAATGAGAAATTGGAAGTGTCATAGATGCACAGAGTTTTACAGCACAGAAACAGTCTCTTCGCCCCACTCTGTCTGTGCTGGCCATCAAGCCTGTCCATTCTAATCCCCTTTTCCAGCACTTGGCCTGTAACCTTGTATGCTATGGCATTTCAAGTGCTCATCTAAATACTTCTTAAATGTTGTGAGGGTTCTTGCTTCCACCATCTTTACAGGTAGTGTGTTCCAGATTCCAGCCACCATCCGCGTGAAATATTTTTTCCCTCAAATCTCCTCGAAACCACTTGCCCCTTACCTTAAATCAATGCCCCTCGGTTATTGACACCTCTGCTAAGGGAACAGTTTCTTCTTCTCTGCCCTATCTATGGGCTTCATAATATTTCCTAATTTCTGTCTCCCTCCCTTTTTGAATAAAGGAGTTACATTGGCATAAAAGGAGTTACATACAGAGAGAAGTAACTCAGTACAGCGTAGAATCCCTCTCTGTTGAAAAGTTGAGTAATGTAGCTGGACAGTTAGGGATTACTCTCCGCCCAAAAGCTAGGAAACCCAAAATTCTAAGACCTGTGGCCAATCATTTTTCACTTGAAGCTGAAGACTCAAGCAGATTTAGAATCACTAACAGATAGAGTAATGTTAGCTAAGGTAAAACTAGAACAGAAGAGACAAGAATTAGAAATCCAGAGAGATCGAGAAAGAGCAGAGTGAGCGTCAAGTAAGAGTGTCACAGAAGGAGAAGGAGGAAAGGGAGTTAAGGCGGCTCAATCAACTAGAGGAAGACCCAGTACACCTAGTGAAGGCACAGCTAGTGAGGGAGCTGCCCACAGCTCAGGACCATGTGCTGAGTTCTTAAAGTTCTCCCAGTTCATGACAAAGTTCAATGAGGAGGATGTGGCAGAATTTTTCATCACTTTTGAAAAACTTGCAAAGCAGCTTGTTTGTGATATACATTAATGATTTGGAGGAAAGTATAGGTGGACTGATTAGCAAATTTGCAGACGACACTAAGATTGGTGGAGTAGCAGATAGTGAAGGGGACTGTCAGAGAATACAGCAGAATATAGATAGATTGGAGAGTTGGGCAGAGAAATGGCAGATGGAGTTCAATCAGGGCAAATGCGAGGTGATGCATTTTGGAAGATCCAATTCAAGAGTGAACTATACAGTAAATGGAAAAGTCCTGGGGAAAATTGATGTACAGCGAGATTTGGGTGTTCAGGTCCACTGTTCCCTGAAGGTGGCAACGCAGGTAAATAGAGTGGTCAAGAAGGCATACGGCATGCTTTCCTTCATCGGACGGGGCATTGAGTACAAGAGTTGGCAGGTCATGTTACAGTTGTATAGGACTTTGGTTCGGCCACATTTGGAATACTGCGTACAGTTCTGGTCGCCACATTACCAAAAGGATGTAGATGCTTTGGAGAGGGTGCAGAGGTGGTTCACCAGGATGTTGCCTGGTATGGAGGGCGCTAGCTATGAAGAGAGGTTGAGCAGATTAGGATTATTTTCATTAGAAAGACGGAGGTTGAGGGGGGACCTGATTGAGGTGTACAAAATCATGAGAGGTATAGACAGGGTAGATAGCAAGAGGCTTTTTCCCAGAGTGGGGGTTTCAATTACTAGAGGACACGAGTTCAAAGTGAAAGGGGAAAAGTTTAGGGGGGATATGCGTGGAAAGTTCTTTACGCAGAGGGTGGTGGGCACCTGGAACGCATTGCCAGCGGAGGTGGTAGATGCGGGCACGATGGATTCTTTTAAGATGTATCTAGACAGATACATGAATGGGCAAGAAGAAAAGAGATACAGAACCTTAGAAAATAGGCGACATGTTTAGAGAGAGGATCTGGATCGGCACAGGCTTGGAGGGCCGAAGGGCCTGTTCCTGTGCTGTAATTATCTTTGTTCTTTGTTCTTTGTTGTTCAGCTGAAATGGCGGCAGAGAACTGGACACTGTTTTTATAAAGCAAAGTAACAGGAAAAGCTCATGAGGTGTATTCACTGTTGCCAGATGAAAGTTCATCAGATTCTGAGATGACTAAAAATGCTATCCAGGGTGCATATGAGATAGTATCAGAAGCGTACCACCAAAAATTCGGAACACTACGAAAGTAGCCTGAGCGAACTTACCTCCAGTTTGAAAGAGTTAAGCAGCTTTGGAACATAGGAGCAGGAGTAGGCCATTCAGCCCATCTAGTCTGCCCCGCCATTCAATACGATTATGGGTTATCTTCTATTTCAATTCCTTTTTACCACACCATCCCCATATCCCTTTATGTCATTTGTATTTAGAAATCTGTCAATCTCTGCTTCAAACATACTCAATGACTGAGCTTCCACAGCCCTCTGGGGTAGAGAATTCCAAAGATTCACAACCCCCTATGGAAAGAAATGTCTCCTCATCTCTGTCCTAAGTGACTTCCTCCTTATTTTAAAATTGTCTCTGCTGGTTCTAGACTCCCCAACCAGGGGAGACATCTTAGCTGCATCAACCCGTCTATCCATTTAATTATGTTGTCGGTTTCAATGAGATCACATCTCATTCTTCGAAATTCTGGAGAATCCAGGCCCAGTTTTCCTAATCTCTTCATAGGACCGTCCTGCCATCCCAGGAACAAGTCTAGTGAATCTTCGTTGCACTCCCCCTATGGCAATAATATACTTCCTAAAGTAAGGGGACAAAGCTGCACACAGTACTCCAGGTCTGTTCTCACAAGGTTCCATACAATTGAAGCAAGACTTCACTACTCCTGTACTCAAATTCTCTTGTGATAAAGGCTAACATACCATTAGCCTTCTTAAGTGCTTGCTGTCCCTGCATGTCAGCCTTCAGTGACTTATTGACAAGGACACCCAGATCCCTTTGTACATCTACACTTTCTAATTTCTTACCATTCAAGAAATACCCTTCACATCTATTCCTCCTTCCAAAGTGGATAACCTCATATTTTCCACATTATATTCCATCCGCCACGTTCTTGCCCTCCCACGAAGTCTGTCCAAATTCCCTTGAAGCCGCTTTGCACCTTCCTCACAACACATACATTCCCACATATTTTTGTATCATCTGCAAACTTGGGACTATTACTCTGGTCCCCACATCTAAATCAATGATACATATTGTGAACAGATGGGGCCCAAGTACTTACCCAAATGTTTCCTTTTTACTTACCCCACTAGTCACAGCCTGCCAAAGCGAGAATAACCCATTTATTCCTACTCTCTGTTTTATGCTTGTTAACCAATCCTTAATCCATGCCAGTATATTACGTCCTATCCCATGTGCTTTAATTTTACTAACCAACCTCGTGGGGGACTTTATCAAAAATTCATCTGAAAATCCAAATATACTACATCCACCGACTCCACTTTATCAATTCTGTTACTAATATCCTCAAAAAACTACAACAGGTTCATCAAACATGATTTCCCATTCATAAATCCATGTTGACTATGTCCAATCAGATCATTATTATCCAATTATCCATTTATCTCATCTTTTGTGATAGATTCTACCATTTTCCCTACTATTGATGTCAGGCTAACAGATCTGTAATTCCCCGTTTTCTCTCTCCCTCCCTTCTTAAATTGTGGGGTGACATTTGCGACCTTCCAATATGCTGGAACCGTTTCCAGAAGGTGATCACCCATGCACCCACTGTTTCCATAGCTACCTCTGTCAACACTCTGGAATTTAGTTCATGTGTCAGCTCACCGGAGGGTGAGGTCACAAACGAGTTATAATACACAGGACTCAGATAAGAACATTGCTGGAACTGCATACAGGAGAATGATGATGGATATGGACACTGAGAGACTTTGTCCATTGACAGGTCTGTCAGACAGTCTGTTATCACTGTCAAGGAACATGGAGTAGTCCAGCTCCAACATCACACAGGACATTGCACTGCGTTTGAAGCCCATTCTTTCCCCTGTGGAAGTGGTCACTAACTCCATGAAAGCACTAGTGGACCCAGCCGTTTTACAGTGTCTGATACCATTGTCTCAGCTTCCACTGCAGCACTACGGCAGACACCCAAAGTCTCAGTGCTGCAGTGGAAGCTCAGATTGAGGACATGAGATCCATGTTTGCTGCCAGGCAGGATCAGACAGCTGTTATCATGGCTGGAGATCTCAGTGTTCAAAGGGGTTTGCAGGCTCTCACAGCAGTCCAGCAATCTGTGATCCAGTAGATTACCAGGATTGCTGAGGTGTCGCCCCTTGGCAGTGACAGTGTCTCTGTGGAGCATGAACTTGCTGTCCTCTCTCAGGATGACAGTATTTGTCCTCCATTCACTGCCACTCCACCAGTGTCCTTGCTGTTCCGCATCAGCCAGCCCAGGCTGCTGCTGCCCATGTCGAGGTGGTGCAATCCGACTACGAACCCGCAAAGCCCTGTGCTGCTCAAGGACGTCCTGCAAGGCCATCTGCAGTCTCCCCAGTGAAAGTCAGCAGCCTTCCACCAGCCATGCTGCAGTCACTGGGGAAACACTGTGTAGGAGCACTAGCCAAGTCGAGGGAAGCCACAAGACAGGCACTAAGGGAATATTCAAGGGTGAATAGTTCAGTTTTGTTTGTATAATTGGATGTGTTGTTGGATAAAGATGTTAATGAAAATGTTTTTGTTGGTGTTTTTCATTGCAGGATGGTGACCAAGGGGACATTGTGATGGGGCGTCTCAGATGGGTGTAATGGTGGTGAATGGGGGATCCATGGTGGGAAAGGGAAGTTGTCCTACGGAACCGGAATCTTATCAGGGACTCTCCGACAGCCTGTCCGGGTCGATGGCATCCAGGAAATATCCTCCCGGTCTCCTCCTGCTCCTCCTCCTGAGGTGTCCTCTGGATTCCTGTTGCCAATGCCTGTGTCCTCACGATAGTGATGATATGAAGGGTGCAGCAGAACACCATGAACTTGGACACCTGCTCCAGTGTGTACTGGAGGACTCCCCCGAGCGGTTCAGACATCGGAATCATTGCTTCCTCACACCGATGATCTGTTCCACTATGTTCCTGGTAACTCCATTACTCACGTTATACACATGTTAATTGTGTGTGGTTGGTTGGCGGTGGGAGGTGGTTTGGGGATGCAGAAACATGAGCTGTGTCTAGAGAATGGAATCCTTCATCTCTGAGGTGCCACATTCTGGTTCTGCATGGCGGCCAAAGTGTTGGAACCGGCTGACTGCATCAGAATGAATGTATGGTGGCTGCTGCCAGGATAGTGGACGTTCACCAACATGATGTACTGGGCATTATCACACACCAACTGTGCATTCATGGAGTGAGAGTTTTTCCAGCTCCTGACAACGGGGGCCCCGCAGAGACACCCACACCATCAGGAATCCCTCTATCCTGACAAAGCCACGGGATCTCTCATCCTGCTTCCCCCTGCTGAGGGAGAAAATGATGACATCGATGGTCACCGTCACCTCCCAGAATTATCAATGGACAACACACAAGACGAGTAACTACTGGTCAGTTAGTTTAACATCAGTGGCGAGTAAGGTTTTAGAAACAATAATCAGGGAAAAAGGACAACACACACTTGGAGAGGTTTGAGTTAATTACGGATTGTCAGCACGGATTTCTAAAAGACAGATTATGCTTGATGAACTAATTGAATTGATTTCGATGATCAGAGAAGGTTGATGAAGGGAATGTGGTGGATGTTGTCTCCCTGGATTTTATTAAAGTATTTGATGAAGAACCACACAAATGCTTGGTTAACAAAATTGAAGCTCATGGAATAGCATCCAATTGGATCAAAAATTGTCCAAAGGACAGCAAAAAGAGACTTGTGTTAAATGGCTGTTTTTCAGACAGGAGGATGGTAGACAGTGATGTTCCCCAAGGGTCAGTGCTAGGAGCGCTGATTTTTTTTCCTTGCTATATATAAATGACATGCACCTTGGAATGCAAAGCAGAATTTCAAAATTTTCCGATGATACCAATCTTGTAGGTGTGATAAACAGGGAGGATGATACAAACCATCCGCAACAGAACTTAGATAGGCTGGCAGAATGGACAGAGAAGTGGCAGGTAGAATTTATTACAGAGCAGTGTGCGGTGATGCATTTCGTCAGAAGGATTAGGAAGGCAATGTAGACTTAATGACACATTACTAAAGATTGTGCAGGAACAGAGGGACCTGGGCCTCCATATGCACTGATCTTTGAAGGTGGCAGGACATATTAGGAGAGTGTTTAGCAAATCATATCAGATCTTGGGCTTCATAATTACAGACAAAGATACAAAGGCAGGGACGTTATGCTGAAACGTTATAAAGCTGTGGTTGGGCCTCAACTAGAGAACTGTGTCCAGTTCTGGTCACCACACTTTAGGAAGGATGTGAAGGTCCTTGAGAGGATGCAGAGGAGATTTACCAAAATGGTTTCAGGGATGGGGGTTTAGCGACAAGGTTAGTTTGGAGAAGATGGAGTTGTTCTCCCTGGAGTAAAGGAGATTTAGAGAGCTTTGGTAGAGGTGTACAAGATTATGATAAGTTTAGATAAGACAGACAAGGAAAAACTGTTCCCATTAACTGATGAAACACGGACTGGGGGACACAGATGGAAGGTTTTGGGTAAGAGATGCAGGGGGAATATGAGGAGGAACATTTTTAGACAGTGGATGGTAATAAGCTGGAACTCACTGCCCATGAGGGTGGTGGACGCTGAGGCAATTAATGATTTCAAAAGGAAACTGGATGGACACCAGAAGGAAATGAACTTGCAGGGATACGGGGACTGAGCGGAGGATTGGGACTGACTGGATTGTTCCAGGGAGAGCTGACATGGAGGGGCCGAATGACCACCTTCAGTGCCGCAAATGACCAATTCACTCTCTGTGACTCCATGTTGGATATGTCTCCTGCTCCTGTCTGGAAAGATCTAGATACACAGAAGTTCAATGAAACTGTGACTTTAACGGCCACTGACAGCTCCTTCCTCACCCTGCTGTGAGGCTCCAAGTCGTGTTACAGGAGGTGACACTGCTATGTGACCACATCCGAATTAAATCAGAGCCACCTCACGCACAGCTCCTGGGTTAGGTGTAGGTAGGAAAAGTGCCCTTGGAAAACCCGGGGTGGGTAGGGCAAAGCCCCCTCCTCCTCCCTCTTTACAGAGCTTCCCCTCTCTGCAGCCTCTGCTCCATGTGTTGGTCATGTCATAGACCCAAAGACACTGTAAATATAGTCCCCATTCCTTGTCCAGATTTGGGTCACCAAATCTTCTGTCCTCCCTGAATGTCTGCAGCAGCTCACAACACAACCTCCAGAAAACCATCCACAGCACCTCCACTAACTTTACAATAGCAGAAGTAAGTCAAAAGCCCGTCACCTGTAAGCCGGATGCCTGGTCCTTTTAAATAACATTAGAGGGGATTCATTGTGATGCTAAATGTATGTTCAGCTGACATTGACTAACATAGGTGGTCAGTGGACATGCACAGACCAACTTTCAAAGAAGTACATCAAAGCTGCTGGTATGGTACATTGACATCACTTTCAAATCCACCCTCAAAGGAACAACACATACAAGGTACAATTGAGCGAGAGCCCTGCCCAGCATGTGATATTGTGCAGGCCACAGTAGAAGTGGCCGGCTGTGAAGACCACGCTGACAGTACATAGATGATACGACTGGGCTGGAGCCCCGCTCAGCATGGGATATTGTGCAGACCGCACCGGAAGTGGCCGGCTGTGCGATTCACATCTCTTTATGGATCCCAATTCTGTACCGTCAGCAGCAGTCTTGCTGCAGAGTCTAAAATCGTGGCTCGGGACAGATGCAGAGGGAAATAAATTCACTTTACAAGGAGAACTGAAAGAAAGATTGAAGTCGAAAGATTTGCAGCAATATGTGAAATGGACTGGGGAAAGTGAATAAATGGAGGGGTGAGGCCATGGAGAGATTCAAACACAAGAATGAGAATATTAAAAATAAGGTGCTGCCAGACCCGGAGCCAATGTAGATTAGTGAGCACAGGGGTGATGGGTGATCGGGATTTGGTGTGAGTTAGGATACAGGCAATAGAGTTCTGGATGGGCTGTGGTTTATGGAGGTTTATAACTGGGAAGGGTGACCAAGATGGAATTAGAATAGTCATCTGTGTATTTAACAGTGATGCAGATGAGAGTTTACGCAGGAGATGGGCTGAGGCAGAGGTGGAGAGGAATAATATCACAGAGGTGATATTAGGCAGGTTTGGTGATGAAAAGAATATGAAGATGAACTTAGCTCAGGTTGAAATATAACACAGAAGTTGTAAACTGTCTGGTTGAGCATCAGATATTGGGCAGGGTGGAGTATGTGCTTCACAGATAGGGAATGGAGTTTGTGATGGAGACCAATGACACTAGCTTCAGTCTTCCCAAAATTTACATTACAGAATAGTATTTCAGTGAAACAGGGTTTACAGATCTCCTAGTCTGAAATAGAGACAGCAACAGCAGCAAAGATGAGAGAGTATATGACAAGAACTGTAATACAGCTGACAATGGTTTATAGAGCTAATAGCTAAAGATATTCACCAGGCATACAACGGCAGCAAGAAGGGCAGAGTAAATTACAGGAGCAGTAATGTAGTTAAACATGGTTTAAAGAATTAATAGCTAGATAGAGAGACTTACCAGGGACACCAATAATAGCCAGGATGGGATGGTAAATGTATTGAATAATCTTCAGTGCGAGATAGATACGAGAGTTTAATGAGAACCAATCATAAGATGTAGAAAGGGAGTAAAGATCCGAGGATAAACTCCTGTCCATTGTTGTAACATTCCCATCTATTGTTCTCAGATTCTGACCCATTGTTGTAACATTCCAGTCTTTTGTTCTCAGATTCTAACCTATCCTCTCTCTATCTCTCTGGAGCAGCTGATCTCTGTAAGTGCCGGGACTGATGTTCCCACTGACACGATGGAAGAACACATTGAAAGAACCCCCTTATTAATAGGAGATGGAAACCCTCTAGTGACACAATTAGGGCCCATGGAGAGTGACATTAATTACAGTCACGGAACAAACAGATTCAGTTAACCCTTTTCAATCCAACACTTTAGTACCACAATAAAGTTGAACATTTATCCAGTCTGGATGGGATGTATGAGGGTTGCTGAGGGAAGGAATGGGGGAAATAGCAGAGGCGCTGGCCAGAATCCTCCAATCCCCCTTCGATATTGGCGTGATGGCAGGTTTCCACAGGCTCACCACTCTCTGGGTGAAGAAACGTCTCCTCATCTCAGTCCTGAAAGTTTTACCCCATATCCTGTGGTTCAGGAGTCCCCCACCATCGGGAACATCCTTCCTGCATCTACCCTGTCAAGTCATGTTAGAATTTTATAGGTTTCGATGAGATCCCTCCTCACTCTTCAGAATTCCAGTGAATATAGTCCTAACCGACTCAATCTCTCCTCATACGGCAGTCCTACCAGCCCAGGAATCAGACTGGTAAAACTCTACTGCACTCCCTCTTGCAAGAACATCCTTCCTCAGATAAGGAGACCAAAACTGCACACAACATTCCAAGTGCGGCCTCACCAAGGCCCTGTATATTGCAGTAAAACATCCCTGCTCCTGTACTCGAATCCTGTCTCTATAAAGGTCAACATAACATTCACCTTTTTCTACCGCCTGTTGCACCTGCATGCTTACCTTCAGTGACTGGTGTACGAGAACACCCAGGTCTCGCTGCATATTCCCCTCTCTCAGTTTATAGCCGTTCAGATAATAATCTGCCTTCCTGTTTTTGCTAGTAAAGTGGATAACTTCACATTTATCCACATTATACTGCATTTGCCATGCATTTGCCCACTCACTCAACTTGTCCAAATCACCCTGAAGCCTCTCTGCATCCTCCTCACAACTTACCCTCACACTCAATCTTGTATCATCTACAAATTTGGAGATATTACATTTAGTTTCCTCATCTAAATCATTAACATATATATTGTGAATAGCTGGGGTCCTTGCACCGATCCCAGCGGTACCCCACTAGTCATTGCCTGCCATTCACAAAAAGATCCATATGTTCCAATGCTTTGTTTCCTGTCTGCCAACCAATTTTCTATCCATCGCAATATACTACCCCCAGTCTCGTGCACTTTAATTTTACATGCCAAACCCTTACGTGGAACTTTGTCGAGAGCCTTCTGAAAGTGCAAATAAACCACACCCACTGGCTCCCCCTCATCAACTCTACTAGTTACATCCTGGAAGAATTCTAGCAGATTTATCAAGCATGATTTCCCTTTCATAAATCCATGCTGACTCTGTCCGATTCTACCACTATTCTCCAAGTGCTCTGCTGCAAAATATTTGATAATGGACTCCAGGATTTTCCCCACGACCGATGTCAGGCTGACTGGTCTACAATTTCCTGCTTTCTCTCGACCTCCCTTTTTTAATAGTGGGATAACATTAGCTACCTTCCAATCTGCAGGAACTGTTCCAGAGTCCATAGAATCTTGGAAGATGACCACCAATCCATCCACTATTTCTAGGGCCACTTCCTTAAGTACTCTGGGATGTAGATTACCAGGCCCTGGGGATTTATCGGCCTTCAATGCCATCAACTTCCCCAACACCATTTCTCTACTAATACTGATTTCTTTCAGTTCCTCTCTCTCACTAAACCCTGTATTCACCAACATTTCTGGTATGATATTTGAGTCCTCCTTTGTGAAGACAGAACTAAAGGATGCATTTAGTTGGTCAGCCGTTTCTTTGTTTCCCATAATAAATTTCCCTGTTTCTGACTGTAACGGACCTGTATTTGTCTTCGCCAATCCTTTCCGCTTCACATACCTATAGATTCGTTTGCAGTCAGTTTTTATGTTCCCCGCAAGCTTACTCTCGTACTCCATTTTCCCCTTCTTAATCAATCCCTTGGTGCTCCTTTGCTGAATTTTAAACTGCTCCCAATCCTCAGGTCTGTTGTTTTTTCCTGGCGAATTTATATGCCTCATCCTTGGATCTAATGCTATCTCGAACTTTCCTTGTAAGCCATGATTTGGCTACCTTTTCCGTTTTACTTTTGCGCCAGACAGGAGTAAACAATTGTTGCAGTTCATCCATGCACTCTTTGAATGTTTGCCATTGCCTATCCAGGGTCATCTCTTGAAGTAACGTTTCCCAATGTATCATCGACAACTTATGCCTCATACCTTCGTAGCTTACTTTATTAAGATTCACGACCTTAGTCTCAGAATCAACTAGGTCACTCTCCATCGTGATGAAGAATTCTATCATATTATGGTCGCTCATCCCCAAGGGATCTCGTACAACTAGATTGTCAATTTTTCCTCTCTCATTACACAATAACCAGTCTAGGATGGCCTGTTCTTCAGTTGGTTCCTCAATGAATTGGCCCTGAAAGCCATCCCGTATATTCTCCAGGAATTCCTCCACAATGTATTGTCACCAATTTAATTTGCCCAATCTATATGCAGATTCAAGAAACCCATAATTACAGATGTTCCTTTATCGCATGCATCTCTAATTTCCTGTTCAATGCCATTCCCAAATTCAGCACTACAGTCTGGGGGTCTATATACAACCCCCACTAACGTTTTCTACCCCTTAGTGTTTCTCAGCTCGACCCATACATATTCGGCATCGTCAGAGCTAATATCCTGCCTCACTATTGCGTTAATTTCCTCTTTAACCAGCAATGCAACTTCACCAAGGGTGGAAATAGGCCGTTTTACTGATGGTGTGAAAATTTGGGAGGAAGCTCATCTCAAGGGATCTCAAGGTTAGCTATGTAAACAAGTTTGTGAACAGTTTGGCTTCGTCTCAAACATTTACAAAGGAGAGGGATGGAGTGTGTAACTAGGAAATGTTTGGAGCAGAGACAGAAAACAATGGCTTCAATCTTCTCAATATTTAATTAGCATTGCAGATGTGTGAGGTAATACATGTTGAAAGGATGAATGAGGAGAGACAATACAAGTTAAATGGTGTTACTATAAAGGTGGTGAAATAACAGAGACACATGGGGTGTTTATACACAAATCTGTGAAGGTGGCAGGAAAGGTTAACTGGACAGTTAATAAATATATGGGATCCTAGGGTTTATAAATAGAGGCAAAAAGAACAAAAGCAAGGACATTATGTGAAACATATATAAAATACTAGTTCAGCTCCACCTGGAGTCTTGTGTCGAATACTGGGAACCACACTTTAGGAAGGACATGAAGCCTTCAGGGGGGGCACAGAACTGTTTTACTAGAATTTGTCCAGGCATGAGGGATTACAGTTATGTAGCTGGGGTTGTTCTGCTTAGAGCAGAGAACTTTCAGAGGAGATTTAATTGAGGTGTTTAACATTAGGAAGGATTTAGATAAATTAAATAAAGAGAAACTATTTCCAATGTCCAAGAGACACAGATTTAAGGCGATTGGTAAAAGAAGCAGACATGAGGATTTTTGTTTCTGAGTGGTTTGGATTTGGGATGCACCGTCTGATAGGCTGATGGATACAGATTCAATAGTGGATCCCAAAAGGGAATTGGGTAAATATCTGAAGGAGAAAAAATGCAAGGATACAGTGAAAAAGCCTGGGAGTGGGACTGACTGGATTTCTCTTTGAGAGGGGCAGCACAGACATATTTCTCCTGCCTGTACTTTCACAATATCCCTATCCTTTCCACAGTCGTTTGAGAAAGTACCATGTAACAACAGTGTTACCGAATTAGAAACACATGGGATTAAAGGGTTAATGTCAGCCGTGGCTAAGTTTGTAGCTCTCTCCCCTTTCAGTCACAAGCTTCCAGGATCAAGTGTCACTGCAGGACATGTTCACAAGAATCAATGCTGACATTGCAGTGCAGCACTGAGAGAGTGCTGCACAGCCAGAGGTGCAGTCTATCGAATGAAATTTGAAACCAAGTTGCAGTCTGCCCTCTCAGGTGGATGTTAAAGATCCCATTGCACTATGTAGAAGCAGAGCAGGGGAATTATTCCCGGTGTCCTTGTCAATATTTATCCTTCAATAAGCATTGCAAAAACAGATCTGATCATCATCACACTGCTGCTTGTGGGAGTTTGCTGTGCAGAAATAGTCTGCCTGTTTCCTACATTGCAAGAGTGACTTCGCTTTCAGAAGTAATCATTGGTTGTAAATCACTTTGGGACATGCAGTGGTCATGAAAGGCGTTTCATAAATGGGAAATTAGCGCAGTGACAGAAAGTAGAGAGTAGTGGAGAATGGTTATTCTTCAGTCTGGAGGGAAGTAGTCAATGGAGTTCCCCAGGGTCACTGTTGGGATCACTATTGTTATATGTTAATGCAATGGGCTTGTGTACAGTGGGGATAATGTCAAAGTTTTCGGATGGCAGGAAAGTCAGAAATGATAATAAGCAGTGAGAAGGATAGTAGCAGACTTCAGGAGGACAGAGACTGACTGTTGAAATGGGCAGGAACATGGCAGATGTAATTTAACACAGTGAAGTATGAAGCGAGACACTTGTGTAAGAAGTGTAAGGGAAGGCAACAGAAACAAATGGGTATTGTTTAAATGAGGAGACAGTAACAGAGAGACTTGGTGTGTATTCAGACAGATCTTTGAAGGCCGCACGAAAGGTTGACAAGTTTATGTCTGATATAACAGACATCAGGTAGAAAATACTATTGAGAAGCAGGCTGAATACAGAAGGTCCAGAGGGGAAGTGAAAAAGCAAATAAGAGAAGCAAAGAGAGAGCATGAAATTAGGCGAGCATTGAAGGAAATCCCAAAGTTTTCTATAGGCATCTAAATACTAAAAAGGGAGTAAAAGGAACAATGGGGCCGACTCAGGATCATAAAGGGGATTTGCACATGGAGGCAGAGGATATCGCTGAGGTAATAAATGAATAATTTCCACCTGTCTTTACCAAGGAAGAAGATATGGAATCCTTTCCTTTATTAGCCGAGGTATAGAATATACGGCCAGGGAGGTTATGCTGGAATTCTATAACTCATTGGCTAGCACACAACTTGAGAACTGTGTGCAGTTCTGGGCAGCTCATTACAGAAAAGATGTAATTGCACCCGAGAGGGTGCAGAGGAGATTTATGAGGATGTGGCGAGGACTGGAAAAATGCAGCTATGAGGAAAGATTGGACAGGCTGGGACTGTTCTCCTTGAAATAGAGAAGGCTGAGGGTAAATCTGATTGAAATGTACAAAACTGAGAGGGGTCTGGGTAGAGTGGAGCTGAAGGGTCTATTCACCTTAGCAAAGAGGTCAGTGACGAGTGGGCATGGACTTAAAGTGTTAGGTAGAAAGATTAAAAGGGAGCTGCGGATTTTATTTTTCACCCAGCGGGTGGTGGGAGTCTGGAACTCACTGTCCGAAAGGGTAGTTGAGGCAGAAACCAACAACTCATTCAAAAGGTGTCTGGATATGCACCTCAAGTGCTGTAATCTATCAAATGCTGGAATATAGGATTAGAATGGATGGATCGTTTTTTGGACAGCATAGACACGATGGGCCAAGTGGCTTCTCTCTGTGCCACAGAGCGGCACAGTGGTGCAGTGGTTAGCAACGCAGCCTCACAGCTCCAGGGACCCGGGTTCGATTCTGGGTACTGCCTGTGTGGAGTTTGCAAGTTCTCCCTGTGTCTGCGTGGGTTTTCTCCGGGTGCTCCGGTTTCCTCCCACAAGCCAAAAGACTTGCAGGTTGATAGGTAAATTGGCCATGATAAATTGTCACTAGTATAGGTAGGTGGTAGGGAAATATAGGGACAGGTGGGGATGTTTGGTAGGAATATGGGATTAGTGTAGGATGAGTATAAATGGGTGGTTGATGTTCGGCACAGACTCGGTGGGCCGAAGGGCCTGTTTCAGTGCTGTATCTCTAATCATAAACTGTCGATGATTCCAAGACGCAACCCAGGCAATGTTGAAAGAGGAGGTAAGTCAGACACTAGTGGGGTTTAAAATTGATAAAGAGGAACTATTAGATAGGCTGTCTGGACTTAAATTTGAACAAAGCACCAGGAAAAGATGAGCTGCATCCAAGGATACTGACGGAAGTGAGGGTGGAAATCGCAGAGGCACTGGCCATAATCCTTCCGTCTTCCTTAGACTTGAGGGTGATTCAAGAGGACTGGAGAATTGTAAACGTTACACCCTTGTTCAAAAAGGGTGTAAAGAAAAGTCCAGCAACTACAGGCCTGTCAGTTTAACTTCGGTGGTGGGAAAACTTCCAGAAAGAAATAATCTTGGACAAAGCCATTAGTCACATGGACAAATGCGAGTTAATTAAACAAGCCAGCATGGCTTTCTTGAGAGAACATCATGTTTAACTAATTTGCTGGAAATGTTTGAGGTGGTATCAGAGAAAGTTGATGAGAGCAATTCTGTTGATGTGGTGTACATTGACTTTCATATAACGGTCTATTCAGTTTCAAATGAACCTGCCTCCACCATTCTCAAGCAGTGCATTCCAGACATTTAACTATTCCCTGCATGCAAAAACCTTTTGATACAATGCCACACAACAGACCTGTGAGCAAACTTGTAGCTCATAGCATAAAAGGGACGGTAGCAACATGGATACGAAATTAGCTAAGTGACAGGAAACAAACATTAATGAATAATGGATGTTTTACAGGCTGGAGGAAGGTTTGTTGTAGAGTTCCCCAGACATCCTTGCTTTTCCTGATATATATTAAGGACCTAAACCTGGGTATGCAGGCACAATTTCAAAGTTTGCAGCTGATACGAAAGTTGGAAGCATTGTGAACTGTAAGGAGGATAGTGTGGAACTTCAAAAGGACAGACACAAGTTGGTGAAATGGGCAGGCAGGTGGCAGATGAAGTTCAATACAGAGAAATGTGAAGTGATTCATGTTGATAGGAAGAGCATGGGGAGACAATATACAATAAAGGGTACAATTCTATCGGGTGTGCAGGAGCAGAGGGACCTGTGTGTATTTGTGCAGAAGTCATCGAAGGCGGCAGGACAGGTTGAGAAAGTGTTTAATAAAGCATACAGTATCCTGGGCTTTATTAATAGGGGCATAGAGTACAAGAGCAAGGAAGTTACGTTGAACTTATCTAAGAGACTATTTCATGCTCAGCTGTGGCTTTGCGTCCAGTTCTGGGTGCCACACTTGAGGAAAGACGTGAGGGCATTGGAGAGAGTACAGAAAATATTCACGTGAATGATTCCCGGGATGAGGATTTTCAGTTATGAAGATAGGCTGGAGAAGTTAGGACTGTTTTCCTCGGAGAAGGCGAAGAAGTGCTTTATTAGAGGTTTCAAAAATCATGAGGTGTCTGGACAGAGTAGAGAGAGAGAAACAGTTCCCACTCGTGAAAGGATCGAGAACGAAAGGGCACAGATTTAAAGTCATGGGTAAAAGAAGCAAAGATGACCTGAGGAAAATATTTTTTCACACAGTGTGTGGTTAGAGTCTGGAATGCACTGCCTGAGAGTGTGGTGGAGGCAGGTTCAATTGAAGTTGAATAGACTGTTATCTGAGAAGGAAGAATGTGCAGGGTTGCAGGGAGAATGCAGGGAACGGCATTCGGTGAATTGCTCATTCGGAGAGCCTGTGCAGACACGGAAGCCTGAATTGGTCCTTATGTGCTGTAATAATTCTCTGATGTTTTTATTACAGGATGCTGACCAAGGGGACACTGTGATGGGGCGTCTCAGATGGGTGTAATGGTGGAGAATGGGGAATTCATGGCTGGAAAGGGAAGTTGTCCTATGGGAAATGGAATCTTAGCAGGGACTCTCCGACGGCCTGTCCGGGTCGAAGGCATCCAGGAAATATCTTCCCTCCCACCTCCTCCTGAGGTGGCCTCTGGATTCCTGGTGCCAATGCCTGTGTCCTCATGATGGTGATGATATGAAGGGTGCAGCAGAACACCATGAACTCAGGCACCTGCTCCAGTGTGTACTGGAGGGCTCTCCCCGAGCGGTTCAGACATCGGAAGCATTGCTTCATCACACCGATGGTCTGTTCCACCATGTTCCTGGTGACTCCATTGCTCACATCATACACATGCTAATTGCGTAACTAACAGTTGAAGGTGGGAGGTTGATTGAGGGTGTAGAAGCATGGGCTGTGTCTAGAGGGGGTTCATTTGTCTCCAAGGGGCCACATTCTGGTTCTTCATGGAGCCCCGATGTGTTGGGACCGGCTGACTGCTTCAGAATGAAGGGATGGTGGCTGCTGCCAGGATGGTGGACATTCACCAACATGACGTACTGGCCATGCTCACACACCAACTGCACATTGCAGGAGTGAGAGTTATTTCAGTACCTGTACCTCAACCCATGGGTTGACATGGGGGCCCCGCAGAACCACGAACACCATCAGGAATCCCGCTATCCTGACAAAGCCACGGGATCTCTCATCCTGCTTCTACCTGCTGAGGGAGATATTGATGACATAGATGGTCACCCTCACCTCCCAGAATTATCAATGGACAACACACAGGCCTAGTAACTACTGGCCAGTTAGTTTAACATCAGTTGTGAGGAAAGTTTTAGAAGCAATAATCAGGGGAAAAGGATAACACACACTTGGAGAGATTGAGTTAATTAAGGATTGTCAGCACGGATTTCTAAAAGGCACATCATGCTTGATGAAGTAATTGAATTTATTTAGAAAATCAGAGAAGGTTGATGAAGGGAATGTGGTGGATGTTGTCTACGTGGATTTTATGAAATTATTTGACGAAGAAACACACAGAAGCTTGGCTAACAAAATTGAAGATCATGGAATAGCATCTAATTGGATCAAAAATTGTCCATAGGACATAAAAAAGAGAAATGTGTTAAATGGTTGTTTTTCAGACTGGAGGATGGTAGACAGTGATGTTCCCCAAGGGTCAGTGCTTCGGACCATTGTTTGTTTTTTTTGCTATATATGAGTTACATGGATCTTGGAATACAGAGTAGAATTTCAAAATTTTCCGATGATACCAGGTCGTGTTGCAGGAGGTGACACAGCTCGGTGACCACCTCCTAATTGAATCACAGTTACCTCACACACTGCTCCTGGGTTAGGTGTGCATAGGAAAATTGCTTTTGGAAAACCCAGGGAGAGTAGGGCAGAGCCCCTTCCTCCTCTCACTTTACAGAGTTTGCCCTCTCTGCAGCCTCTGCTCCATTTCTTGGTCGTGTTGCAGACCCAGGGCCACTGTAACTACAGTCAAGAACAAATACCAAAGAACAGGACAGCACAGGAACAGACCACTCGGCCCTCCAAGCCTGCGCCGATCTTGATGCCTGCCTAAACTAACACCTTCTGCACTTCCGGGGCCCATATCCCTCTATTACCTTTCTATTTATGCATTTGTCAAGATGTCTCTTAAACGTCGCTATCGTATCTGCTTCCAACACCTCCCCTGGCAGCAAGTTCCAGGCACTCACCACCCTCAGTGTAAAAGACCTGCCTCGCAGATTCCCTCTAAACTTTGCCCCTCGCACCTTAAACCTATGTCCCCTAGCAACTGATTCTTCCACCCTGGGAAAAAGCTTCTGACTATCCACTCTGTCGATGCCGCTCATAACTTTGTAAACCTCTATCATGTCGCCCCTCCACCTCCGTCGTTCCAGTGAAAACAATCCGAGTTTTTCCAACCTCTCCTCATAACTAATGCCCTCCAGACCAGGCAACATCCTGGTAAACCTCCTCTGTACCCTCTCCAAAGCCTCCACGTCCTTCTGGTAGTGTGGCCGCCAGAATTGCACGCAAAATTCCAAGTGTGGCCTAACTAAGGTTCTGTACAGCTGCAACATGACATGCCAATTTTTATACTCTGTGCTTCGTCCGATGAAGGCAAGCATGCTGTATGCCTTCTTGAATACCTTATCCACCTGCGTTGCCACTTTCACTCACCCGTGGACCTGTACGCCCAGATCTCTCTGCCTGTCAATACTCCTAAGGGTTCTGCCATTTACTGTATACCTCCCACCTGCATTAGACCTTCCAAAATGCATTACCTCACATTTGTCCGGATTAAACTCCATCTGCCATTTCTCCACCCAAGTCTCCAACCGATCTATATCCTGCTGTATCTTCTGACAATCCTCATTATTATCTGCAACTCCACCAACCTTTGCATTGTCCACAAACTTACTAATCAGACCAGGAACATTTTCCTCCCAATTATTTGCATATACTACAAACAGCAAAGGTCCCAGCACTGATCCCTGCGGAACACCACTGGTCACATCCCTCCATTCAGAAAAGCACCCATCCACTGATACCCTCTCTCTTCTGTGACCGAGCCACTTCTGTATCCATCTTGCCAGCTCACCTCTGATCCCTTGTGACTTCACCTTTTGTCTGCCATGCGGGACCTTGTCAGAGGCTTTGCTAACGTCCATATAGATAACATCCAATGCCCTTCCTTCATCAATCATCTTCGTCACTTCCTCAAAAAACTGAATCAAATTAGTCAGACACGACCTCCCCTTCACAAAACCATGCTGTCTCTCGCTAATAAGTTTGTTTGTTTCCAAATGGGAGTAAATCCTGTCCCGAAGAATCCTCTCTAATAATTTCCCTACCACTGACGTAAGGCTCACAGGCCTATAATTTCCTGGATTATCCTTGCCACCCTTCTTAAACAAAGGAACAACATTGGCTTTTCTCCAGTCCTCTGGGACCTCACCTGTAGCCAATGAGGATGCAAAGATTTCTGTCAAGGCCCCAGCAATTTCTTCCCTTGCCTCCCTCAGCATTCTAGGGTAGATCCCATCAGGCCCTGGAGACTTATCTATCTTATCGCTTTGCAAGACACCCAACACCTCCTCCTTTTTGATAATGAGATGACTGAGTCTATCTGCATACCCTTCCCTCGGCTCATCATCCACCAAGTCCTTCTCTTTGGTGAATACTGATGCAAAGTAGTCATTTAACACCTCGCCCATTTCCTCTGGCTCCACGCATAGATTCCCATCTCTGTCCTTGAATGGGCCAACCCTTTCCTCTTGCTCTTTATAAATGTATAAAAAGCCTTGGGATTTTCCTTAAACCTGTTTGCCAATGACTTCTCATAACCCCTTTTCGCCTTCCTGACTCCTTGCTTAAGTTCCTTCCTACTGTCTTTATATTCCTCAAGTCTGTTCCTAGCCATCCAGCTCTTACAACTGCTTCCTTTTTCTTTTTGACGAGGCTCACAATATCCTGTGTTATCCAAGCTTCCCGAAACTTGCCAAACTTGTCTTTCTTCCTCACAGGAACATGCTGGTCCTGGATTCTAATCAGCTGACGTTTGAAAGACTCCCACATGTCAGATGTTGATTTACCCTCAAAAAGCCGCCCCCATTCTAAATTCTTCAGATCCTGCCTAATTTTGTTATAATTAGCCTTCCCCCAATTTAGCACCTTCACCTGAGGACTTCTCTTATCCTTATCCACAAGTACCTTAAAACTTATGGAATTATGGTCACTGTTCCGGGAATGCTCCCCCACTGAATCTTCGACCACCTGGCCGAGCACATTCCCCAATAACAGGTCCAGAATGGCCCCAGCCCTAGTTGGACTATATACATACTGTTTCAAGAAGCCTTCCTGGATGTTCCTCACAAATTCTGCCCCATCCAAGCACCTAGCATTAAGCGAGTCCCAGTCAATATTGGGGAAGTTAAAATCACCCACCACTGCAACCCTGTTACCTTTACATCTTTCCTAAATCTGTCTACATATCTGCTCCTCTACCTCCCGCTGGCTGTTGGGAGGCCTGTAGTAAACCTCCAACATCATAACTGCACCCTTCCTATTCCTGAGCTCCACCCATATTGACTCGCTGCATGACCCCTCTGATTTGTCCTCCCGCAGTACAGCTGTGTTATTCTCCTTAACCAGTAATGCAACTCCGTCACCCCTTTTACATCCCCCTCTATCCCGCCTGAAGCTTCCAAAGGCTGGAACATTTAGCTGCCAATCCTGCCCTTCCCTCAACCAAGTCTCTGCAATAGCAACAACATCATATTTCCAAGTACTAATCCAAGCTCTAAGTTCATCTGCCTTACCTGTTATACTTCTCGCATTGAAACAAATGCACTTCAGAACACCAGTCCCGCTGTGCTCAGAAACATCTCCCTGCTTGCTTTTCCTCTGAGTCCTACTGGCCTTCTTTACTATGTCCTCCTCATTTATTTTACTAGCTGTCCTACTGCTCTGGTTCCCACCCCCCTGCCACACTAGTTTAAACCCTCCCGAGTGACGCCAGCAAACCTTGCAGCCAGGATATTAGTGCCCCTCCAGTTTATATGCAACCCGTCCTTCTTGTACAGGTCCCATCTATCCCTGAAGAGAGCCCAATGGTCCAGATATTGGGCGGCACAGTGGCGCAGTGGTTAGCACCGCAGCCTCACAGCTCCAGGGACCCGGGTTCGATTCTGGGTACTGCCTGTGTGGAGTTTGCAAGTTCTCCCTGTGTCTGCGTGGGTTTTCTCCGGGTGCTCCGGTTTCCCCCCACAAGCCAAAAAGACTTGCAGGTTGATAGGTAAATTGGCCATTATAAATTGTCACTAGTATAAGTAGGTGGTAGGGAAATATAGGGACAGGTGGGGATGTTTGGTAGAAATATGGGATTAGTGTAGGATTAGTATAAATGGGTGGTTGATGTTCAGCACAGACTCGGTGGGCCGAAGGGCCTGTTTCAGTGCTGTATCTCTAATCTAATCTAATCATATCTGAAACCCTCCCTTCTACACCAGCTGCTCAGCCACGTGTTTAGCTGCACTATCTTCCTGCTTCTAGCCTCACTGGCAAGTAGCACAGGGAGTAATCCAGAGATTACAACCCTCGAGGTACTGTTTTTTAACTTTCCACCTAACTCCCTAAACTCCCTGTGCAGGACCTCATCACTCTTCCTGCCTATGTCATTGGTGCCGATGTGTACCACAACCTCTGGCTGTTCACCTTCTCCCCTTCAGAATGCCCCATGTCCGTTCAGAGACATCCTTGACCCTGGCACCAGGGAGGCAACATACATACCTGGAGTCTCTTTCACATCCACAGAAGGGCCTATCTGTGCCCCTGACTATAGAGTCCCCTATAACAATTGCTCTTCTGTGCTTTGTCCCTCCCTGCTGAGCAACAGTGCCAGCCGTGGTGCCACTACTCTGGCTGCTGCTGTTTCCCCCTGATAGACCATACCTCGTCCAGAGTTGGGTCTCTCTTCTCAACAACACTCCCCAGGCCCTGTCATTCACTGTATATGTCCTGCCCTGGTTTAACTTCCCAAAATGCATCACTTCGCACTTGTCTGCATTAAATTCCATTTGGCAATTCCTTGCCCACTTTCCAAGTTTATCCATATCCTGTTGTAACCTGAGACAACCTTCTTCACTTTCTACTATTCCATCAATTTTTGTATCATCTGCAAACTTACCAATCATGCCCCCTACATTCATATCCAAGTCATTAATATATATGACAAACAAGAGAGGGCCCAGAACCGATCCCTGCGACACACCACAGGTCACCGGCCTCCAATCTGAAAAACAACCCTCCACTTCCACCCTCTGCCTCCTATTACCAAACCCATTTTGTATCCAATTGGCGAGCTCACCCTGGATCACATGTGTTTGAACCTTCTGGACCAGCCGACCATGCGGGATCTTGTCAAAGTCCATGTAAACAACGTCCATCGCCCTGCCCTCGTCAATACTCTTGGTCACCTCCTTAAAAAACTCAATCAAATTCCTGAGACATGATTCCCATGCACAAAGCCATGCTGAATATCTCTAATCAGATGTTGCCTTTCCAAATGCATATAAATCCTGTCTGTCTGAATCCCTTCCAATAACTTTCCCATCACTGATGTAAGGCTCACCGGCCTGTAGTTCCCTGGCTTATCACTGCTGCCCTTATTAAATAAAGGCACAACATTAGCTATCCTCCAGTCTTCCGGTACCTCACCCGTGGCTAACGATAATGTAGAAATCTCTGCTCGGGCTCCAGGAATATCCTTCCTTTCTTCCCATAGCATCCGAGGATACACCTGGTCAGGCCCTCGGGATTTATAGAACATAGAACATAGAACATTACAGCGCAGTACAGGCCCTTCAGCCCTCGATGTTGAGCCGACCTGTGAAACCATCTGACCTACACTATTCCATTTTATCTACCTTAATGCGCTTCAAAACCTCCAACACCTCCTCCTTTGTAATGTTGATATGCTCCAGGATATCGCTGTTCCCTCCCTTGAACTCACTAGCTTCCATGTCTTCTCCATGGTAAATAAAGACGAGAAGTATTCATTTAAGACCTCGCCCATTTCCCGTGGCTCCACACATAGATTACCACACTGATCCTTAAGGGGAACTACTCTCTCCCTGGTGTTCCTTTTCCTCTCAATATACTTTGAAAATATTTTAGGATTCTCCTTTAGCTTATCTGCCAGCGAAATCTCATGGCCCCTTTTCACCCTCCTAATTTCCTTCTTAAGTGTACTCATATATCCCCTGTACTCCTCGAGGGACTCGTTTGATCCCCGCTGTCCATACCTGACATATGCCTCCTTCTTTGTCCTGAGGAGACCCTCAACATCCCTTGTCAACCAAGGTTCCCTAAACTTGCCAGCCTTGCCTTTGCATCTAACAGGAATATGCCAGCCCATAACTATTCCTTTCTCACTTTGAAAAGCCTCCCACTTGCCAGACGTCCCTTTACCTGTAAACCGTATCTGCCATTCAACTTTTGAGAGTTCCTGTCTGATGCCATCGAAATGAACCTTCCTCCAATTTGGGACTTCAACCTGAGGACCAGTCCTATCCTCTTCCATAACTATCTTGAAGCTAATAGAGTTATGGTCACTGGTCCCAAAGTGCTCCCCCACTGACACATCATCTTTCTGCCCATCTTCATTTCCTAAGAGGAGGTCGAGTGTAGCCTTTTCTCTAGTAGAGCCATCAACATACTGCTTCAGAAAACTATCCTGGTCACACTTAACAAATTCTTGCCCATCTGATCCCTTAGCACTAAGACAGTCCCAGTCAATATTAGGGAAGTTAAAATCACTTACTATTACAACCTTATAATTCCTACACCTATCTGTCATTTCCCTACATATATGCTCCTCCAATTCAGCTGCCTGTCTTGCCTATCCCTCAACCACGTTTCTGTAATAGCTACAATATCACAATCCCATGTACTGACCCATGCTCTGAGTTCATCTGCCTTACCTGTAAGGCCTCTTACATTAAAGTACATGCAGTTTAGCATACAAGATCTTCCACGCTCCCTGTCCTGCCCCTGCCCGGCCTGCCTACTGGACCTGCTTGCATTAACCTCTACATTTACCTCAACTATCTCATCGGAGAGACTACTACTTTGAGTCCTACCCTCCTGCAAGACTAGTTGAAACCCTCCCGAGTAGTACTAACAAATCTCCCCGCAAGGATATTGGTCCGCTTTCAGTTTAGATGCAACTCGACCCTCTTGTACAGGTCACCTCTGCACCAGAAGAGATCCCAATCATCCAAGTAGCTGAAGCCCTCCCGCCTACACCAGCTCTTCAGCCACACATTCATTTGCCTAATCCTCCTATTCCTACCCTCACTAGCACGTGGCACAGGGAGTAATCCTGAGATTCTTCTTCTCCTTTGGGCCTCCTTGTCTCGGGAAACAATGGATAAGCGCCTGGAGGTGATCAGTGGTGTGTGGAGCAGCGCCTGGAGTGGCGATAAAGGCATTTTCGAGAGTGACAGTCTCATCCACAGATGCTGCAGAAGCATTTGTTTGTCGGGGCTGTTACACAGTTGGCTCTCCCCTTGCGCTTCTGTCTTTTTACCTGCCAACTGCTAAGTCTCTTCGACTCGCCAAACTTTAGCCCTGCCTTAATTGCTGCCCGCCAGCTCTGGCGATCGCTGGCAACTGACTCCCACGACTTGTGATCTTTGTCAAAGGACTTCATGTCGCGTTTGCAGACGTCTTTAAAGCGGAGATATGGACGGCCGGTGGGTCTGATACCAGTGGCAAGCTCGCTGTACAATGTGTCTTTGGGGATCCTGCCAACTTCCATGCGGCTCACATGGCCAAGCCATCTCAAGCGCCGCTGACTCAGTAGTGTGTATAAACTGGGGATGTTGGCCGCCTCGAGGACTTCTGTGTTGGAGATACGGTCCTGCCACCTGATGCCGAGTATTCTCCGGAGGCAGCGAAGATGGAATGAATTGAGAGTCGCTGTTGGCTGACATACGTTGTCCAGGCCTCGCTGCCATAGAGCAAGGTACTGAGGACACAGGCTTGATACACTTGGAGTTTAGTGTTCTGTGTCAGTGCACCATTTTCCCACACTCTCTTGGCCAGTCTGGACATAGCAGTGGAAGCTTTTCCCATGCGTTGTTGATGTTTTTTTTAGAGATACAGCACCGAAACAGGCCCTTCGGCCCACCGAGTCTGTGCCAACCATCAACCAACCACTGATACTAATCCTACACTATAGCATATTCCAACCACATCTGCACCTGTCCCTATATTTCCCTACAACCTACCTCCACTAGGGGCAATTTTATAAGGGCCAATTTACCTATCAACCTGCAAGTCTTTGGCATGTGGGAGGAAACCGGAGCAGCCGGAGGAAACCCACGCAGACACAGGGAGAACTTGCAAACGCCATACATTTCTGCATCTGGAGACAGGTTACTGGTGATAGTTGAGCCTAGGTAGGTGAACTCTTGAACCACCTGCAGAGCGTGGTCGCCAATATTGATGGATGGAGCATTTCTGACGTCCTGTCCCATGATGTTCGTTTTCTTGAGGCTGATGATTAGGCCAAATCCTGAGAGTATCCCTAGAGGTTCTACTTTTTAACCTTCTGCCTAACGCCCTATATTCACTGTGCAGGACCTTATCTCTCTTCCTGTGTATATCGTTCGCACCAATATGGACCACGACCTCTGGCTGCTCACTCTCCCCTTTCAGAATTTTCTGCAGCCACTCCGAGACATCCTTGACCCTAGAAGCAGGGAGGCAACATATCATCCTGGTGTCTCTTTTGCGGCCACAGAAACGCATACCTGTACCCTCTACGATAGAATCCCCTATCATGATAGCTCTTCCACCCCTTTTCCTCCCCTGCTGTGCAGCAGAGCCCTCTGCGGTCCCACGGGCCTGGCTGTTGCCGCTTTCCCCTGGGAGGTCATCCCCCCAACAGTATCCAAAGTGGTCGATCTGTTTGAGAGCGGGGTGGCCACAAGAGACTCCTGCACTACCTGCCTGTGCCTACTACTCTGTCTGGTGGTCACCCATCGCTTTTCTGCCTGTGCAGCTATTACCTGCGGTGTGACCACCTCGCTAAACATGTTATCCACGACTTCCTCAGCATTATGGATGCTCCACAGTGATTTCACCCGCAGCTCCATCTCCGTAATGTGGGTGTCCAGTAGCTGCAGATGGATACACTTCCTGCACACATGGTCACCAGGGACACTGGAAGCATCCCTGATTTCCCACATAGCGCAGGTGGAAAATCACGGGGCTGAGATCTCCTGTCATGACCTACCCTTAGATTAATTAGTTGCACCCTTAATTTTAAAAATACTAATTACATGAGGGGCCTTGTTCTGCCCACTTCAATCTAAGGTTGTTAATAATTAAAAAAGTAATCACTTCAGTAGTACTCACTTTATCACCAGAGTTTTTTTTCCACAAAAATAAACTTTTCACTTTTTCAAAGATATTTACATGCACTAACAGCTGCTACTCACCCAACCAATCAGCTTGCAACTCTCCTCTGACGTCACTGTTGGCGTTCTTCATGAAGCATTCTATCATATTATGGTCGCTCATCCTCAAGGGATTTCACACATTTAGGTTGTCAATTATTCCTCTCTCTTTACACAATACCCTGTCTGGGATGGCCTGTTCTCCAGTTGGCTCCTCAACGTATTGGGGCTGCACAGTGGTGCAGTGGTTAGCACCACAGCCTCACAGCTCCAGGGACCCGGGTTCGATTCCGGGTACTGCCTGTGTGGAGTTTGCAAGTTCTCCCTGTGTCTGCGTGGGTTTTCTCCGGGTGCTCCGGTTTCCTCCCACAAGCCAAAAGACTTGCAGGTTGATAGGTAAATTGGCCATTATAGATTGTCACTAGTATAGGTAGGTGGTAGGGAAATATCGGGACAGGTGGGGATGTTTGGTAGGAATATGGGATTAGTGTAGGGTTAGTGTAAATGGGTGGTTGATGTTCGGCACAGACTCGGTGGGCCGAAGGGCCTGTTTCAGTGCTGTATCTCTAATCTAAAACTATCCCATATACATTCCATGACTTCCTCCTTGACGTTTTTGTGACGTCTATATGCAGATTAAACTCACCCATAATTACAGATGTTGCTTTATCGTATGCATCTCTAATTTCCTGTTTAAGACCATTCCCACATCACCACCACAGTTTGGGGGTTTATATATATAACACCCACTGACGTTTTTTGCCCCTTAGTATTTCTCAGCTCTTCCCATACAGACTCCACATCATCAGAGCTAATATCCTTCCTCACTATTGTGTTAATTTCCTTTTTAACCTGCAATGCAACTCCACCGCGGATGGAAATACGCCGTTTTACTGATGGTGTGAATGTTTGGTCAGAAGCTCATCGCCAGGTATCTCAAGGTTAACTATGTAGCCACGTTTCTGAACAGTTTGACTTCGTCTCAAGCATTTACAAAAGAGAGGGATGGAGTGTGTAGCTAGGAAATGTTTGGAGTAGAGACAGAAAACAATGGCTTCAATCTTTAGTTTAGTTCAGAGATACAGCACTGAAACAGGCCCTTCGGCCCACCGAGTCTGTGCCGACCATCAACCACCCATTTATACTAATCCTACACTAATACCACATTCCTATCACATCCCCACCTGTCCCGATATTTCCCTACCACATACCTATACTAAGGGCAATTTATAATGGCCGATTTATCTACCAACCTGCAAGTCTTTTGGCTTGTGGGAGGAAACCGGAGCACCCGGAGAAAACCCACGCAGACACAGGGAGAACTTGCAAACTCCACACAGGCAGTACCCAGAATTGAACCCGGGTCGCTGCGAACCACTGCGCCACTGTGCCGCCCCTCAATATCTTCTCAATATTTAATTGACATTGCAGATGTGTGAAGTAATACATTTTGAAAGGATGAATGAGGAGAGACAATACAAGTTAAATGGTACAACTATAAAGGTGGTGAAATAACAGAGACACTTGGGGTATTTGTACACAAATCTTTGAAGGTGGCAGGAAAGGTTAACTGGACAGTTAATAAATATATGGCATCCTCGGATTTATAAATAGAGGCAAAAAGAACAAAAGCAAGGACATTATGTGAAACACATATAAAATACTAGTTCAGCTGCACCTGGAGTCTTGTGTCGAATACTGGGAACCACACTTTAGGCAGGACATGAAGCCTTCGGAGAGGGTACAGAACTGTTTTACGAGAATTTGTGCAGGCATGAGGGATTACAATTATGTAGCTGGGGTTGTTCTGCTTCGAGCAGAGAACTTTCAGAGGAGATTTAATTGAGGTGTTTAACATTAGGAAGGGTTTAGATAAATTAAATAAAGAGAAACTGTTTCCAATGTCCAAGGGGTCACTAACCAGAGACACAGATTTAAGGCGATTGGTAAAAGAAGCAGACATGAGGATTTTTGTTTCTGAGTGGTTTGGATTTGGGATGCACTGTCTGATAGGCTGATAGATACAGATTCAATAGTAGATCCCAAAAGGGAATTGGATAAATATCTGAAGGAGAAAAAATGTTAGGGTATAGTGAAAGAGCCAGGGAGTGGGTGTAACTGGATTGCTCTTTGAAAGGGCCAGCACTGACTTGATGGGCCGAATGACATCATTCAGGACTGTGTTATTCTATGATTCCATGATTGTTCCTGCCTGTACTTTCCCAATATTCCTATCCTTTCAGCAGTTGTTTGATAAAGTAGCACATAACAGCAGTGTTACCGAATTAGAAACACATGGGATTAAAGGACCAATGTCAGCAGTGACTCATGTTTGTCGCTCTCTCCCCTGTCAGTCACAAGCTTCTAGGATCAAGTGTCACTGCAGGACTTGATGACAAGAATCAAGGCTGACACTGCAGTCCTGTACTGAGGGAGTGCTGCACTGTCCGAGGTGCCACCTTATCAAAGAAAAGGTAAAGCCAGGCCCCGTCTGCCCTCTCAGGTGGATGTAAAGATCCTATGGAATTATTTAGAAGGTCAGGGGAATTATTCCCAGTGTCCTGGTCAACATTTACCCCTCAAATTAACATCACAAAAACAGATCTGATCATGACCACACTGCTACTTATGGGATCTTGCTGTGCGGAAATTGGCTTTATATTTCCTACATTACAAGACAGACTAAACGGTAAAAAGTACTCGTTGGTTGCAAGTCGCTTTGGGACATGCAGTGGTCATGAAGGCGTTACTTAAATGGAAGTACTTTTTTTATTTTCAATGTCAGCATGCAGGAAATTAGGTCAGTGACAGAAAGCAGAGAGTAGCGGAGAATGGTTGTTGTTTAGTCTGGAGGGAAGTACAAAGTGCGGTTCCCCAGCGTCACTGTTGGAATCACTGTTGCTGTATGTTAATGCAATGGGCTTGTGTACAGAGAGGACAATTTCAACGTTTTCAGAGGGCAGGAAACTCAGAAATGTTAATAAACAGTCTGAAGGATAGTAAAAGACTTCAGCAGGACAGAGACTGACTGGTGAAATGGACAGGAAAATGGCAGATGTAATTTAACACAGTGAAGTGTGAAGTGAGACATTTGGGTAGACAATATGAGGAGAAACAATATAAACTCAATGGTCCCATTATAAAGTGAGTGCAGGATTAGAGAGACCTGGGGTGTACACGCACAGATCTTTAATGTAACATGTAGTGTCCTTGGTGTTAGAGAGAGAGGCACAGAGTAATAAAACTCAGGAGGAAATGCTGATGTTCATCCATCATTGGTTAAGTCCCAGCTGGAGAATTGTGTCCAATTCTGAGCACCACACTTTGGTAAGGATGTCAAGGACTTAGTGAATATACAGATGTGATTTACTGGAATGGTACCAGGGATCTGGGAATTCAGTTACGTGGAGAGATTGGAAAAGCTGGGATTGTTCTCTTTAGAGCAGTGAAGGGTAAGGGGAGATTTAATATAGAATTCAAAATCATGAAGGGTTTTGATAGGTCAATTAATGTGAAACTGTTTCCAGTGTCAGAAAGTTCAGTATTAAGAAGACACAGATTGAAGGTAATTGACAAAGAACCAGAGGTGAAATGAGGAGAATTTTCTGACACAGCGAGTTGTTGGGATCTGGAATTCACTGCCTGTAAACATGATGGAAGCAGATTCAATAATATCTTTCAAAAGGGAATTCATCAAATACATGAATTGGAATTTAAAAAGCTGGAATGTGGGTCAAAAGGAGGAGAGAGGAACTAATTTGATACCTCTTTCAAAGAGACTGCACTGACACAATGGGCCTAATATCCTCCTTCTGTGTGTAGGGTTTGTGATTCATGATCTGCCCGTGCCGGTACTTGTTGAGGCAGGTGACACACAAAGCTCCTGCTTTCTCCTCATTTCCATGAATTCTACTTGCTGCCCAGCGTGACCCACGCTGATGTCTGTCTGCACATTAACTGGGAGCGAAGTGAGCGTGAGGCTGGTTCGTGTTTCAGCCAGCATTCAGCTTTTAAAGGCAATCTGTCCCTCTTAAAGGGAAGCTGCACAGAATCACAGGAGGCTGCGTGTGCTGCTGCTGCTGCTGACTGTGAATTCTGCAATTGGAAACAAGGTAAATGGAATACTAGGACAGAGAGAGGGATCTGCAGTTCACGGATGTGTTGCTGGAGGCCTTAGTCATGGAGAGGGACAGGAGGAGGGAGGCCATGTTTTCATAGCGTGGGGCCGAGGCCCTCAAGTAACACTCTGTGAAGGGAATGGGAGCAGGTGGCCAGGGAGGTCAATGCAAGAAGTCCGGCCCCGAGGACCTGGCAGCAGAGTCGGAAGAAGTTTAATGAGCTCACACGGGTGATCAATGTCGGTGAATTCATCTCCACATGGCATCTCCTACCCCCAACACAACCAACCTCGCACATTGCTCAATGTACCACACCCCCATCACTCACCCATCAGCAATCCCTAACACTCAGGATTCAAACCTAACATTCACTTACTCCACCTCACCCTCACGCACCTTCCACTGATGCCAGCCTCACACCCACCTCTCAATGCCTCCACATACCTCCAACTATTCAGCTATGGTAGGCAAATCACCCAAACAAAGTGAAACACAATCACTGCCATTCTGCTCTCTCTCTTACAGGACAAGGCGGCCCATAATCACAGGGAACAACAGTGTTCCGGCGAGGGCCAGGCATACCTTCATCCCCAGAGCCTGAGGGATGAGATGGTTCTTCACATCATGGGACCGGCTGTGACAGAGCCCGTAACATCCGGCATCACCGACAGTATTCAGGATGATGCTATGTTCCTGCCTTATGTCCCTTGTTAACTCCCACCTCCCCTTCATCCTGCTGTCTGGGATGATGTACAAGCTTCAGATGGTGGGACCATTGACCTCCTGCTTTCCATCCCACCCCCAATCCATCACCCCAACTTTCCCCTTCGAATTTTATACTTTCCAATGATAACCCAAAACTACCAGCTTCCCAGTCACAGCAGCTCCAGGAGACAGAGAGAGAGCAGCAGCACAGCACTGATGGCGAAGCGCCATCACTTGGTCTAATACTCACAGCCAACAGTTCAAATACTTACACTGTGTGTGCTTTAGAGGCTGGTACAGAGTCGGAATCTACACGTGGTGAGTCACCGAGCACGAGTGAGCTGCAGCCAGGCCACGGGGAAAGGATAGTTCATGTGTCAGCTCACCAGAGGGCGAGGTCACAAACGAGTTATAATACACAGGACTTAGATATGAACATTGCTGGAACTGCATACAGGAGAATGCTGATGGACATGTACACTGAGAGACTTTTTCCATTGACAGGCCTGTCAGACAGTCTGTTATCACTGTCAAGGAACATGGAGGAGTCCGGCTCCAAGATGGCACAGGACATTGCACAGATATTGAAGCCCATTGTTTCCCCTGTGGAAGTGGTCACTAACTACATGACATCACTAGCAGACCCATCCATGATACAGTGTCTGGTGACCATTGTCTCAGCTTCCACTGCAGCACAGACGGCAGACACCCAACGTCTCAGTGCTGCAATGGAAGCGCAGACTGAGGTCATGTGATCCATGCTTGCTGCCATGCAGGATCAAGCTTCTCTGGTGGGTAGGGCAGAGCCCCCTCTTCTTGCCTCTTGACATAGATTCCCCTCTCTGCAGCCTCTGCTCCATTTGTTGGTCATGTTACAGACCCAGATACACTGTAACTACAGTCTCCAAACCTCGTCCAGAATTGGGTAACAAAGTCCTCTGGCCTGCCTGAATGTCTGCAGCAGCTCACGACACAACGTCCAGAAAAACATCCAAAGCACCTCCACTAACTTTACAATGGCATTAGCAAGTCAAAAGCCCCTCACATGTAAGTTCGATGCCTGGTCCTTTGAAATAACAAGTGACTAACATAGGTTGTCAGTTAACATCCACAGACCAAGTTTCAAGGACAGATATCAACACTTTTGGGCTGGTGCACTGACGTCACCTTGAACCCTCCTTACACTAACAGCACATACATAGAACACCCGGGGAAGTCCCCTGCCCAGCATGGGGCACTGTGTTGGCTACACTAGAAGTGGCCGGCTGTGCAGATAGCATCATTTTATGGATCAAGGTTTCTGTAACATTGGCACCAGCATGAAATTCACAGCCGGGGGAGATAGAGAGAAAAAGCAACGCACTTTCAATGGGGAATTGGGAAAAGAGTTGAAAGCATCAGATTTTCATGAATATGGGATATGGACAGGGAAATGGGACTAATTGGAGGGGTGAGGCCATGGAGGGATTAAAACACAAGAATGAGAATATTTAAATTAAGGTGCTGCCAGACCAGGAGCCAATGTAGACAGTGAGCACAGGGGTGATGGGTGATCGGGATTTGGGGTGATGGGTGATCGGGATTTGGTGTATATTAGTTTACAGGCAGCAGATTTCTGGATGGTCTGTGGTTTATGGAGGTTTATAAATGGGAGGGTGACGAGGATAGAATTGGAATAGTCAAGTGTGGATTTAACAAAAACACGGATGAGGGCTTATGCAGGAGATGTTTTGAGACAGAGGTGGAGACGGGTGATATTACAGAAGTGGCAGTAGGCAGGTTAAGTGATGGAGAGAACATGGCGATGAACTCAGCTCAGGTATAAACAGAACATCGAGGTTGTAAACTGTCTGGTTCAGCCTCAGACATTGGCTCGTGAGGTCGATATAGACAGTGGATAGGGAGCAGACTTTGTGAGAGAGACTGAAGACAGAGGCTTCAGTATTCCCAGGATTTACATGACAAGAACAAATGTCAGTGACATATGGTTTATAGATATAATAGTTGGATCCAGAGACTTACCAGGGACACCAATAATAGCGAGGATGGGATAGTAAATCGTTTGAATCATCTTTAGTGCACAATAGATTCGCATTTCTAATGTTCTCCAATAATAATCTGCAGTAACTTCGCCAAACCAATAGGATAAACTCTTGCTGCCCATTTTTGTAAAATTCCAATCTATTGTTCTCAGATTCTGATCAATCCTTTCCCACTCTCTGGAGCTGCTGTTAGTCTGGAGGTGATGCACCCGGCTTGGAATAACACATTGAAAGAAATCCCTTATTAATGGAAGTGGAAAACTCTCCAATGACTCAATTAGGGTGCATGGAGACTGACATTAATTACACACACTGAACAAACAGATTCAGTTAACCCCTTTCAAACCAACATTTAGTGTTCCAAAATAAAGTAGAACATTTAGCCAGACTGGATGTTATGTATGAGGGTTGTTAAGGGAAGGAGTGGTGGAGTCTCTGGCCAGAAGCTTTCACTCCTCCTTGGCTATGGGAGTAGTGACAGGGGAGTGGAGTACTGTAAATGATACACCCTGTTTAAAAAAAATGAGATTGGATAAACCCTGTAACTTCTGACCAATCAGTCTAATGTCGGCGATTGGAAATTTCTAGAGGCCATAACCCAGCTCAAAAATATATCTTTCTTGGAAAAACATCTGATAATAAATGACAAACAGGATGGATAGCTTGATAACCAATCATGTCTGATAATCTTGATCAAGTTAGTTGATGACATAACTGTGAGTGTTGATGAGGGCAGCTTGTTTCGTGTTATGTATATGAACTTTCAAAAGGCCTGTGATCAAATGACATTTCATAGACTTGTTATGAAAAATGGAAGACATGGATTAATGTGACAGTGATAGTGTGGATATGACATTGACTCAGGGACAGAAAGCAGAGAGAAGTGGTGAACAGACATTGTTTTATTCTGGGGGAGGAGAATATACAGTGATGTTTCTCAGGGGTCAGTATTAGAATCATTGCTGTTCCTAACATATAGATAGATGCATGATATAGACTTAAATGTAAAAATAAACAATTTCAACTCCTGCAGATGGCAGGAAACTTATAAGTAAGGGTGACAAAGGCGCAGACCACAGAATTATCCAACCTCACAGACTGTATATAATTTTTTATTTATCATGGACTCTCATCCAACACCAATGTATTTATCAGTCTACTTTATTTGTGTGTGATTCTCGTGTGAGTGTGTGCGTGAATGAGTAGCATACATGTTTATTATTTTATTCAGATCCAGTTTAGATTGTTAAGTATAATAAATTCACCTCTTGTTTAATCTCAAGAAAACCTGTCTGACTGGTTCTTACACGAGCACAATAAAGGTATAAGGTAAAATACTCACTGAGGTGGTCAGCACGTCCAATGCGAAAAAAAAATAAACCCTATTGTGGTCAAATGAGAGATCGGACAAGAGGGGATCTGGGAGCCCTCCTCACATGGCTGTAACAGAAATTGACTGTAACCCAATGACAAACGAGAAATTAGAAGTGGGAAAAACAATTGATTCCCAGAAAAAAAATGAAGATTTCAATGTAAGTTTTATTGTGGCTTTCGCTGCTACAGCACTAAAAAGTTCACATTCGGAGACAGTACCATCCTGAGCCACAGCTCATGAAAATATGAACAGATGAATTAGGATCACGAGTAGGCCACTCGGCCCCTCAAGCCTGCTCTGCCATTCAATAAGGTCATGACTAATCTGATTGTAAACTCGACTTCACATTTCCACCTGCCCCCGATAACCTTCACCCCCTTGCTTATCAATAATCTATCTACCTCTGCCTTACAAATATTCAAAGACTCTGCTTCCAGAGGAAGAGATTTCCAAAAACACACGACCCTCACAGGAAAAAAATCTCCTCATCTGTGTGTTAAATGGGTGACCCCCTTATTTTTAAATAGGGACCCCTAATTCTAGATTCTCCCACAATGGGAAACATCCTTTCCACATCCACCCCGTCAAGACGCCTCAGAATCCTATATGTTTCAATCAAGTCGCCTCTTACTCTTCTAAAGTCCAGCGGATACAAGCCCAGCCTGTCCAATATTCCCACATAAGACGGCCCGCCCATTCCAGGTATCAGTCTAAATAGCCTTCTCTGTACTGCCCCCAATACATTTACATTTTTCCATTAACAAGGAGACCAATACTGTACACAATACTCCAGATGTGGTCTCACCAATGCCCTGTAAAACTGAAGCATGACCTCCATACTTTGGTATTCAATTTCTCTTGCAGTAAACAATAACATTCTATTAGTTTTCCAATTACATGCTGCACCTGCTTACTAGCCTTTTGTGATTCATGCACTTGGACACCCAGATCCCTCTGCATCTCAGAGCACTGCAATCTCTCACCATTTAGATAACAGGCTTCTTTTTTATTCTTCCTGCCAAAGTGGACAATTTCACACTTTCCTGCAGTATACTCCATTTTCCAGGTCTTTGCCCACTCACTTAACCTATCTATATTCCTTTGCAGTCCCCTATGTCCTGTTCACAACTTAGTTTCCTACATATCTTTGTGTCATGGGAAAATATAGCAATTCGGTCCCTTCATCCAATTAATTTATATAAATTGTAAAAAGTTGAAGATCCCTGTGGTACACCACTCGTTTCATCTTGCCAACCAGAAAATTACCAATTTATGCTGACACTCGGTTTCCTGTTAGCTAGTCAATCTTCTTTCCATACCAATATTTTCCCCCCGACACCATGAGCTTTTATTTTCTGCGATAAACTTTGATGTGGCATCTGATCAAATGCATTATAGAAATCTAAGTACAGTACATCCACCGGTTCCCCTTCATCCACAGCACATGTAACTCCATCAAAGAAATCCAACAAACTGATTAAACATGATTTAACTTTCATAAATCCATGTTGATTCTGCCTGATTACCTCGATTTGTTCTGAGTGCCGGCGAGACCATGCCTAATAATATCTTCTAAATTTTTCCCCAAGACAAATGTGTAGCTAACTGGCCTGTAGTTTCCTGTTTTCTGTCTCCCTCCCTTTTTGAATAAAGGAGTTATATTGCCAATAAAGGAGTTACATACAGATTGAAGTAACTTGGTATAGGTTAAACGCCCTGTCTGCTGAAAAGTTGAGTAATGCAGCCGGAAGGTTAGGGATTACACTCCGTCCAAAAGCTAGGGAATGCATAATCGTAAGACTTGAGACCAACCATTTCTCACTTGAAGCTGAAGGCTCAAACAGGGTTAGAATCACGAACAGATAGAGTAATGTTAGCTAAGGTAAAACTAGAACAGAAGAGACTAGAATTAGAATTCCAGAGAGAGCGAGAAAGAGCAGAGTGAGTGTCAAGAAAAGGAAAACGTAAGAGTGTTCCAGAAGGAGAAGGAGGAAAGGGACTTATGGCAGCTCAAGCATCTAGATGAAGACTCAGTACACCCAGTGAAGGCACAGCTAGTGAGGGAGCTGCCCCTAGCTCAGGACCATGTGCTGAGCTCTTAAAGTTCTCCCAGTTCATTCTAAAGTTCAATGAGGAGGATGTGGCAGCACTTTTCTTTCCTTTCAAAACATTTTCAAAGCAACTGCAATGACCGTCAGAGAACTGGACACTGGTTTTACAAAACAAAATGACAGGAAAGATGAAAGTTCATCAGATTATGAGAGGACTGAAAATGCTATCCTGGGCCCATATGAGATAGTACTGGAGCTGGAAGAGCATAAATTCAGAATCTTTGGAAAGCAGCTTGACCAAACCTACCTGGCGTTTGAAAGAGTTAAGCAATTTCGGAACATTGGAACATAGGAGCAGCAGTAGGACATCGAGCCTGTTCCATCATTCAATATGATAATAGCTGATCATCCCCTTCAATGCCTTTTTCCCACACTATCCCCATTTCCCGTTATGTCACTGGTATTTAGGCCGAGGCACTGAGTACACCAATTGGGACATCATGTTACATTTGTACATAACATTGTTTAGGCCGCATTTGGAGTATTGTGGGCAGTTCTGGTCGTCGCACTACACAAAAGATGTGATTAAGCGAGAGAGGGTGCAGAAAAGATTCACAAGGATGTTGCCTGGTTTGAAGGGCTTGAGTTAGAAAGAGAGACTGGATAGGCTGGGGCTGATTTCCCTGCAGCGAAGGAGGCTGAGAGGAGACATGATAGAGGTATATAAAATTAAGAGAGGCATAGATAGGGTAGATAGCCAGAGTCTGTTTCCCATGCTAGGGATGACTAAAACTAGAGTGCGTAGATTGAAGTTGAGAGGGAGGAGGTCTAAAGGGATCAAAGGGGTAAATGTTTCACACAAAGAATAGTGGGTATTTGCAATGATCTGCCTGAGGAGGTGGTGGAGGCAGGAACAGTAGTGACATTCAAGAGGCATCTGGACAGGTACTTGAATGAACAAGGCATCGAGGGATATGGAATTAATGCAAGCAGTTGGGATTAGTATAGATCGGCATTATAGTCAGCCTGGACGCGGAGGGCCGAATGGCCTGTTTCTATGCTGTACGACTCTATGACTCCATTTAGAAATCTGTTAATCTCTGCTTTAAACATACTCAATGACTGAGCTTCCACAGCCCTCTGGGGTAGAGAATTCCCAAGATTCACAACCCTCTGAGAAAAGGCATGTCTCCTCATCTCTGTCTTCAGTGGATTTCCACTTATTTCGAAATTGTTTCCCCTGGTTCTAGATTCCCCAACCAGGGGAAACATGTTAGCTGCATCTACCCTGTCTATCACTTTCAGTATTTTGTAGGTTTCAATCAGATCACCTCTTATTCTTCGAAACTCTAGAGAATACAGGCCCAGTTTCCCCAATCTCTCTTCATGGGACGGTCCCGCCATCTCGGGAGCAAGTCTGATGAACCGTCATTGCACTCCCTCGATGATCATAACATCCTTCCTAAGGTGAGGGGACCAAAACTGAACACATTACTCCAGGGGCAGTCTAACCAAGTTTCCATACAATTGCAGCAAAACGTCACTACTACTGCACTCAAATCCACTTCAATAAAGGCTAACATACCATTAGTCTTCCTCACTGCTTTCTGAACCTGCATGTTTGTTTTCAGTGACGTATTGACGAGGACATCCAGGTCCCTTCGTACAACTACACTTTCTACTCTCTTACCGTTTAAGAAATACTCTGCACATCTGTTTCTGCTACCGAAGTGGATAACCTCACATCTTTCCACATTATATTTCAACTGCCATGTTCTTGCCCACTCACTACGGCTGTCCAAATCCCTTTGAAGCCGTCTTGCATCTTCCTCGCAACACTCATTCCCATCTAGTTTACTGGCATCTGAAAACCTGGAAATATTACATTGGTCCCCACATCCAAAGTCATTGATACATATTGTGAAGAGCCGGGTCACAAGCACTGATCCCTGCAGTACCCCACTAGTCACAGCCTGCCAAGGCAAGAATGACTCATTTATTCCTACTCTCTGCTTTCTGCCTGTTCTTCTTCTTTGGGCCTCCTTATCTCGAGAGACAATGGATACGCGCCTGGAGGTGGTCAGTGGTTTGTGAAGCAGCGCCTGGAGTGGCTATAAAGGCCAATTCTAGAGTGACAGGCTCTTCCACAGGTGCTGCAGAGAAATTTGTTTGTCGGGGCTGTTGCTCAGTTGACTCTCCCCTTGCGCCTCTGTCTTTTTCCTGCCAACTACTAAGTCTCTTCGACTCGTCACATTTTAGCCCCGTCTTTATGGCTGCCCGCCAGCTCTGGCGAACGCTGGCAACTGACTCCCACGACTTGTGATCAATGTCACAGGATTTCATGTCGCGTTTGCAGACGTCTTTAAAGCGGAGACATGGACGGCCGATGGGTCTGATACCAGTGGCGAGCTCGCTGTACAATGTGTCTTTGGGGATCCTGCCATCTTCCATGCGGCTCACATGGCCAAGCCATCTCAAGCGCCGCTGACTCAGTCGTGTGTACAAGCTGGGGATGTTAGCCGCTTCAAGGACTTCTGTGTTGGAGATACGGTCCTGCCACCTGATGCCAAGTATTCTCCGGAGGCAGCGAAGATGGACTGAATTGAGACGTCGCTCTTGGCTGACATACGTTGTCCGGGCCTCGCTGCCATAGAGCAAGGTACTGAGGACACAGGCCTGATACACTCGGACTTTTATGCTCCGTGTCAGTGCGCCATTTTCCCACACTCTCTTGGCCAGTTTGGACACAGCAGTGGAAGCCTTTCCCATGCGCTTGTTGATTTCTGCATCTAGAGACAGGTTACTGGTGATAGTTGAGCCTAGGTAGGTGAACTCTTGAACCACTTCCAGAGCGTGGTCGGCAATTCTGCCTGTTAACTAATCCTTAATCCATGCCAGTACATTATCTCCTATTCCTTGTGCTTCAATTTTACTAAACAACCTCCTGTCGGGGACTTTATCAAAAGCCTTCTGAAAATCCAAGTATACCACGTCCACCGACTACCCTTTATCAAATCTGTGCGCAACATCCTCAAATAACTGCAACAGGTTCGTCAAACATTGTTTCCCATTTATATATCCATGTTGACTCTGCCCAATCAGATCCATTTATCACATTCTTTCGAATAGAGTATAGCTTGTTCCCAGCGACTGATGTAAGGCTAACATGTCTGTAGTGCCCTGTTTCCTCTCTCCGTCCATTCTTAAATACTGGGGAGACATTTTCTATCTTCTAATCTACAGGAACAGTTCCAGAATCTACAGAATATTGAAAGATATTCACCAATGTATCCCCTATTTCCAAAGCTTCCTCTTTCAACACTCTGGGATGTAAAATATCAGGTCCTGGGGACTTGTCAACCTTCAGCTCCATTAACTTCTCCAAGACAACCTTCTTACTCTTACTAATTTCATTCACTTCCTCAATCCCCCTAGTCCCTTAGATCTCTAACTCTGGGAGATTTCTTGTTTCTTCCTCAGTGAAGGCAGACACAAAATAATCATTTAGCTTCTCTGCCATTTCTCAATTCCCCATTATAAATTCTCCTGACACTGCCTGTAATGGACCCACATTTGTCTTAGCTAAACTTTTCCTTTTTCCGTACCTGTAGAGGATTTTACAGTCCATTTTTGTGTTTGTTTTTGGCCAGTGATATGAGTGCTCAAGATAGAGCCCACATATGAAACCCTCAAAGCGGTGATCCTCCTCGAGGAGTTCACAAACTCGCCCCCTCGCATTAAACCCCACATAGAGGGCCAGAAGGTTCACAGATATTCTGGCTGATGAATTTTCGCTTTACGCAAAGCCTTAACCCCAGAGGGAACTCCGTTCCTAGTCACCCCAAAGATCCGAGAATAAAAGGTGGAAGGGTGATCGGAGTCCGAGCAGCCATGGGCAAGAACGAAAAGCGGGACAGACAAGGGTCCATCCTCAGGCCAAATAGGACGGTACTGACAGCAGGAGTAATGGCTGAAGATCTGTATGTTTTCACTGGAATAAGGCAGATCACCATCGAGATGACTAATGGACGTGACGGGGAAAACCTGTAGGATTAATCAGGGTCCACCAGAGCAGTGCAGGAAAACGGGCCCTGATGGAAAACACAGCAGATCAGGCTGTGCTTTTAACTGTCGCAGTCAGACCCATTAAACCTACCGCCGAGCGTATGGAAAACTTAACAAAATCCCAGAGTTACCAGGATTTTGTATTCCAAGGAAAAGTGACCCCATACCCCTCGAGTGGGGCAAGCAAGCCCATCGTCATACTGAGGGATACAGGGGCCACCCAATCCCTTCACCTGGGAAAAGGCATCACCTTTCCTCCAGAGAGTACAGTGAATGCTGGAGTGTGAGTGAATGCTATCGATAGACAGTATATGTCCATACCTTTATATCAGCTGCACTTGGTGTGTGACCCAGTTTCAGGACCGGTAACCATGGGAATTGTACCTAGATTACCGGTGTATGGGTCGACCTGCTCCTGGGTAATGATCTGACAAGGGAAAAGGTGGCAGCTTCCCCAGTAGTTCTTGAGACACCAAAAGAGGTCAGAGAGACAGACCATTTACAGAAGAAGATCCCAGGCATTCTCCCTGATTGTGTGGTGATTCGGCCCATGGCCAAACAATCTCCTGAACTTACACAGCAGACGGATGACCCTACTGTCTGGTTGTCTGAAACCTTCTTTGGGAAGTTAGAGGACCCAAAGTATGTGTTAAACAGATCCTCCTTAGTTGAGTCTCTGTGTTAAAAAAATAGCACAGACTGTCCAAACCAAAAGTGAAGCATCGGGAGTTGCAGAGTGCTACTATTTAAAGAATGAGGAGCTGATGTGGCAGTGGAGACCTGCTCACAGACCTGCGGATGAAGACTGGACAGTGGATCACCGCATAGTGGTGCCGTTGGGGACCCTTACAGAAATATTAAGAATGTCCCACGAACATCCACTGACTGGACATCTCGGTGTACGAAAAATCGAAGACCGCATAAGAGAGCATTTTGACTGGCCACAACTCACAATTCACCAAAGAGAAGGACTTGGTGGATGACAAGCCAATGGGAGGGAGTGGAGATAGTCTCGGTCATGTCGTTATCAAAAAGGAGGCGTTGGGCGTCTTGCAAAGCATTAAGGTAGATAAGTCCCCAGGGCCTGATGGGATCTATCACAGAATACTGAGGGAGGCAAGGGAAGAAATTGCTGGGTCCTTGGTTGAAATCTTTGCATCCTCATTGGCTACAGGTGAGGTCCCAGAGGTCTGGCGAATAGCCAATGTTGTTCCTTTGTTTAAGAAGGTTACTAAGGATAATCCAGGAAATTATAGGCCGGTGAGCCTTATGTCAGTGGTAGGGAAATTATTAGAGAGCATTCTTCGAGACAGGAGTTACTCCCATTTAGAAACCAACGAACTGTTAGCGAGAGGCAGCATGGTTTTGTGAAGGGGAGGTCGTGTCTCACTAACTTGATTGAGTTTTTTGAGGAAGTAACGAAGATGATTGATGAAGGAATGACAGTGGATGTTCTCTACATGGACTTCAGTAAAGCCTTTGACAAGGTCCCTCATGGCAGACTGATACAAAAGGTGAAGTCACACGGGATCAGAGGTGAGCTGGCAAGATGGATACAGAACTGGCTCGGGCATAGAAGACAGAGGGTAGCAGTGGAAGGGTGTTTATCTGAATGGTGCGCTGTGACTTGTGGTGTTCCGTAGTTCTGTGACCTTTGCTGTTTGTAGTGTCTATAAATGATTTGGAGGAAAATGGTGCTGATCTGATTAGTAAGTTTGTGGACAACACAAATATTGGTGGAGTTGTGGATAGTTATGAGGATTGTCAAAGGATACAGCAGGATATAGATCGGTTGGATACTTGGGCGGAGAAATGGCTGATGGAGTTTAATCCGGACAAATATGAGGTAATGCATTTTGGAAGGTCTAATGCAGTGGGACGTATACAGTCGATGGCAGAACCCTTAGGAGTATTGACAGGCAGAGAGATCTGGGCGTACAGGTCCACAGGTCGCTGAAAATGGCAACGCAGGTGGATAAGGTAGTCAAGAAGGCATACAGCATGCCTGCCTTCATCGGTCTGGGCATAGAGTATAAAAATTGGCAAGTCATGCTGCAGCTGTACAGAACCTTAGTTAGGCCACACTTAGAATTTTGTGTGCAATTCTGGTCGCCACACTACAAGAAGGACGTGGAGGCCTTGGAGAGGGTATAGAAGAGGTTTACCAGGATGTTGCCTGGTCTGGAGAGCATTAGCTATGAGGAGAGGTTGGATAAACTCGGATTGTTTTCACTGGAACGACAGCGGTGGAGGGGCGACATGATGGAGGTTTACAAAGTTATGAGTGGCATGGACAGAGTGGATGGTTAGAAGCTTTTTCCCAGGGTGGGAGAGTCAGTTACTAGGAAAAGTAGGTTTGCGGTGAGAGGGGCAAAGTTTAGAGGGGATGTGCGAGGCAAGTTCTTTACACAGAGGATGGTGAGTGCCTGGAATTTGCTGCCGGTGGAGGTGGTGGAAGCAGGTACGATAGCGACGTTTGAGAGGCATCTTGACAAATACATGAATAGGATGGGAATAGAGGGATACGGTCCCCGGAAGTGCAGAAGATTTTAGTTTAGGCAGGCATCAAGATCGGCGCAGGCTTGGAGGGCCGAATGGCCTGTTCCTGTGCTGTACTGTTATTTGTTCCACGAAGATGTGGTTGAGCTCTGTAAAACTGGTCACATGTGCCAGGTTGTGCGGAAGCCACAACCGGCAGTAAAACCTGCATCCCTAATTCCCATACAGTTTTTGGGGAACCCTTCAGCAGAGTGCTGGTGGATTGTGTGGGACACCTGCTGAAAACAAAGTGGGGTCTACCAGTATCTTCTCACCATTATGGACGTAGTGGAACAATACCCAGAGGCCATTCACTGAGGAGCTATCTCAGCCAATGTAGTGGTGGAGGGGCTGAACCAATTCTTGACACGATATGGGTTGCCTGCTGAGATCCAGATGGACCTGGGCACACATTTAATGTACAGTATTTTTGAAAATGTCATGGGTAATCTGAACATAACCCAGCAAAACTCCTGAGCCTAGCACCCGCAGTCACAACGGGCTTTGGAGCGGTACCACCAGACCCTAAAGGCAATGATCAGCTCATACTGCTATGAGTAACCCTATGACTTTGACAAAGGGCTGGGATTTCTCCTGTTGGTTACCAGGGACTTATCCAGTGATTCCACTGGCTTTAGTCTCTTTGAATTAGTTTATAGACACGAGATGAGATATCCTCTTTAACTAATCACGGAGAAGTTTTTGGGACACAGGGATGAGTCTTCCATGTTAGACAACATTTCCATGCTCTGGGAATAGTTCACGAGAGCCTCTGTAATGGCACAGGAATACCTAAAAACCTCCCAGATAGCTATGAAAATGTAAGAAGGCAAAAATGCCACGGCTAGAACATTTCAGGACAGAGACCATGTATTGTTATTCCTCCCAATGCGGAGTGAACCCCTTAAAGCCCAATTCAGTGGTCCATGTCGAGTGGCAAACGGAATAGTCAGGTAAATTATTTAATTGATACAGCAGACCAAAGGAAAAAAAGTGAAGGCTGTGGAGGGGACAGACAAGTACAGATCTGTCAGATAGTCAGGAGGGAAGGATTGACAAGGACAGTGAGGACACGTTAGAGGAGGGTCAGGAGGATTCCCAACTAGAATCCCCTACTCTCCAATTAGCCAACCCTGAAATGTTAGAGAAATTAGACCACACGCTCTCCTCCTTAAATGCAGTCCAAACAGGTACCCTAAAAAGGCTGCCAACAGCATTTGCAGAAACGTGCAAGGACAAAGAAAGGTTTCCAAAAAGGTAAGACAATGGTGAGGGAGATGGCTGACCTAGTGGAAGTGCTATAGGAGAGTGCAGTGAAAGCCGGACAGACACTTGTGAGCACTAATGTCCCAGAGGACATAGGGAAGATCAGAAAAAGAATTCTCCCCATAGTAATGAGAAAAGGGAAGGGAAAATACCCTAAAGTGAACAGCACTTGTGTACCTCACCAGAAAGCTAAAAGTGAGGTCAGTGTGGATCTACCCATTGAAGAACCCAATGATCAGGTCCCAAACCCAAAGCTCATCAAACACAACAATTTCAAAGCAGAACTCAGCAAGAACAAAGGCCCAGATGAAACCTCAAACACCTCACAGGGGCTAAAATAAACAATGCATTACACACTGTCGGTTTCGGGAGAAAGGTTATCAATGTGCAGGAACCTGATTGGTTCAAGCTTCATTGCAAGAGAGAAAAAAAAACAATGTAATCGCTGATGAATTGTCCAGGGTGGAACCCGACACGTAACCATCCCAGACAAAACTCCAACGCAATTAAGTCAGCACAACTGTAACAGACAATGTCAGCTGCAGTAATTCTAAGATTAATGTGTCAATTTGAGAAGTTATTATTGAGATTGAATGTGTGTTTCCCTCTATTTCTTCCCACAATTCTGTAATGAAATGTTCCTGTTATCACATTTCTTTCCGTGTGCTGCAGCGGTGTCAAGATAACACAATAAGTCAAATGAGGAATTTTAATTCATCGGTTGGAAACTTACAGTAAACTTTAATGGAAAAAATCCTACAGTTAGCCTTGAAAAATCTGGGAGCCAAGATTGCCACCACAATTGGTATCTGAAACACCTTTTCAAATTCCAAGATCTCCAACAGGAGATACATGTCTGATGAGCGTGGAGCGAAAACGTTGGCTTGCTCTCGTTATCGAATTACGGTAGATTGCATTCATTAACACGGCATACAAGACCTCCCTGACACATTGACTTTAAAAGAACAAACTCCTCCAAGTGTAAATACTGGTATCCTGAGTCCTGGGGAGATAGAAGTTCCTAACCTTGAATCACATTATAAGTGACCAGAGAACACAGTGAATCAGGCATGCGGCCTTCTGTCCATCTCTGTGAAAGCTGGGAGTTTCCCCTGGACAAAGACAGACAAGTCAGTGATTCAAACTGTGTACAAGCAGAAGGACTGTATCCCGCCTCTCTCTCTCCGTCTCTCTGTCAAGATAACAACACCCTCCAAGCCTACAGATTACTACAGACAGAGACACCAGGGGAAGAAAGCCACCCACAAGTCTGCCACCAAGAAAACACTGATCCACGTGGGCCAGCAACAAAGGGCATTTTGACCAGCCAAATACTTCAAGAATACAAATTGAGCCAGAAGACCACCGAATCTACCAACATCACAGAATGAGTATTTTTTTTCCAAAATTAATTTAGGACTCCAATCCAACCACAAATGTACTTCTCACTCTGTAATATCGTTGTGTGTGATTCTCGTGAGTGTGTGTGTAAGTGTGTGGTGTACTTTTTATGATTTTATTTCGATCGGGTTTAGATTGTTAAGCATAATAAACTCACGGCTTCCGTGTTTAAACTCAAGAGAACCTGTCCGATAGGTTCCTTCACCATCACATCAAAGGGAAACGGTAAAATACTCACTGAGATGGTTAGCACATCCACTCTCTAAAAAGGACAAACCCTGTTGCAGTCAAATAAGAGGAAGGACAAGAGAAGCGACTGTGACCCCTCTTCACCTGGCCGAAACAATAGGCAGGGTTGCGGATGGAGAGAATATGGGAATGAACTCAGATCAGCATGAAATAGATAGCAGAGGTTATAAACTCCCTGGTTCAGCCTTAGATAATTGCCAGTGAGGGAATGTAGATCGTGAATGGGGAATAGAGTTTGTGAGAGAAACTGAAGACACGATTTAAATGACAAGAACTCCAAATCCGTGAAATATGGTTTATAAAACTAATAGTTGGATACAGAGACTTACCAGGGACACCAATAATAGCGAGGATGGGATAATAAATCGATTGAATGATCTTCAGAGCATAAAGGATACGCCATTCAAATGTTATCCAACCATAATCTGCAGTGAGCCAGTAAAACCAATGGGAGAAACTCCTGCTGTCCTTTGTTGTAACATTCCAATCTATTATCCTCAGATTCTGACCCATTGTTGTAACATTCCAGTCTATTATTCTCAGATTCTGACCCATTGCTGTAACATTCCAGTCTATTGTTCTCAGATTCTGATCTATCCTCTCCCTCTCTCTCTGGAGCTGCTGATCCCTGTTAATTCCGGTGGTGATGTTCCCGCTGACAATATGGGATAATGCATTGAAAGGAGACCCTTATTAATAGAAGATGGAAACCCTCCAGTGACACAATTATGGTCCATGGAGACTGACATTAATTACAGTCACTGAACAAACAGGTTCAGTTAACTCCTTTCAATCCAACACTTTTTGTACCACAATAAAGTAGAACATTTATCCAGTCTGGATAGGATATCTGAGGTTCAATGAGGGAAAGAATTGTGGAAACAGCAGCAGCACTGGTCAGAATCTTCGAATCCTCCTTGGATATGGGCGTGGTGACAGAGGACTGGAAGGCTGAAAATTTACACCTTGTTTACAAAAGGAGAGGTTGGACAAACCGTGTAACTACTGAGCAGTCAGTCTAATGTTGGTGGTTGGAAACTTCTGGAGGCCGTAACCCAGCACGAAGCACGTGTTGCCTGTAAAATCATGGCTTAATAAATGACAAGCAGCAGAGATAGATTAACGGAAAATCATTTGCTAATCTTGATCGAGTTCGTTGCGGACATAACTGTGAGTGTTAATGAGAATAGCGAGTTTCGTGTAATGGAATCATAGAAACAAATAAAGGTTAAGGCACAGAAAGAGGCCAGCCGATAAACGATCCATCTATTCTAATCCCACCTTACAGCATTTGTTTAATAACTCTGCAGATTGCAGAACTTGAGCTGCATATCCAGACTTCATTTGAATAGGTTGAGGGTCCCTGCATGAACTACCCTTTCAGGGAGTGAGTTCCAGACTCACACCAACGCAGGGGACACAGTACTGAGCCTTGTGGAACGCCACTGGAAACATCCCTCCAATTTCTAAAATACCCTCAACAATTACCCTTTGTTTCCTGCCCCTGAGCCAATTTCCTATTTCTGGGTGAACAAGTGTTTTCCTCAACTCCCCTCTAATCTTTCCACCAATCATTTTAACTCTATGCCCCCTCATCGCTGACCTCTCTGCTAAGGTGGATAGACCATTCACCTCCACTCCATCTAGGCCCCTAAAAATGCTGTACATTTCAATCAGATCTCCCCTCAGCCTGCTCTGTTCCAAGGAGAACAACGCTAGCCTATCCAATATTTCCTCATAGCTGCATTTTTCCAGTCCTGGCAACATCCTCGTAAATCTCCTCTGTACCCTCTCTGGTGCAATTACATCCTTTCTGTAATGAGGTCACCAGAGCTGCACACAGTACTCAGGTTGTGGTCTACCCAAAGAGTTATACAGTTCCAGCATAACCTCTGTGCTCTTATATTCTATACTTTGGCTAATAAAGGAATTGATTCCATATGCCTTCTTAACCACCTTATCGACCTGTCCTGCTACCTTCAGGTAAATGTGGGCATTGACTCCAAATGTCCCTCACTTCCTCTACACTTCTCACATGTTCCCATTTATCGTATATTCCTTTGCCTTGTTTGACCTCCTCAATTACATCGCCTCATACTTAATCAGGTTGAATCCCATTTGGCACTTTTCTGCCATCGATATCTTCCTGCAGCCTACAGCTATCCTCCTCGCTATCTACTACATGGCCAATCTGTGTGTCATCGACAAACCTCTTGATCATGCTTCTACATTTACGTCCAAATCGTTAATATATACCACAAACAGCAGGGGACCCAGTACTGAGCCCTGTGGAGCGCCACTGGAAGCAGCCCTCCAGTCAATAAAACACCCGTCAACAATTACACTTTGTTTCCTGCCACTGAGCCAATTTGGTATCAACCTGGCTGTATTTCCCTGGATTACCTGGGATTTTATTTTTTTAACCAGTCTGACATGTGGGACCTTGTCAAAAGCCTTGATAAAAAATCCATGTAAAACACATGAACTGCACTACCTCATCTATCTTCCTTGTTACTTCTTCAAAAAATTCAATCAAGTTGGTCAAACTGGAGCGTCCCTTAACAAATCCATGCTGACTATCCTTGATTAGCCTGTGCCTTTCTAACAGACAGTTTAACCTGTCTCGCAGAATAGATTCCAATAATTTGCCCACTACTGAGGTTAGACTGACTGGCCTGTAATTTTTCAGTCGAACCCTGGCTCCCTTTATAAACAGAGGTACAATGTTAACAGTACTCCAATCCTCTGGCACCACACCTGTACCCACTGACGACTGGAAAATGATGGTCAGACCCTCTGCTATTTCCTCTCTTGCTTCTTTTAACAGCCTAGGATGCATTTTATCTGGATCTGGTGACTTATCAACTTTCAAGGATGCTAATCCCATTAATACCTCCTCTCTCCCTATGTATATCACATCAAATACTTCATATTCCTCCTCCTTAGCTACAATATCTGCGTCATACTCCTCTTTTGTAACGTGAAACACGAAGTATTCATTAAGAACCATACCAACATCTTCCACACCTGCACATGCATATGCAATTATGTATATACACTTATGTGAACAGACTTTCAAAAGGCCTGTGATCAAATGACATTTCGTAGACTTGTTATGAAAGTGGAACACATGGATTAATGTGACAGTGATAGTCTGGATATGACACTGACTCAGGGACAGAAATCAGAGAGAAGTAGTGAACAGACATTGTTCAGACTGGTGGAGGAGGGGGAGTATACAGTGCAATTTTTCAAGGGTCATTATTATAACCAGTACTCTTCTTGACTTATAGATAAATTGATACATGACAAAGACTTACGCGTGAAGAGCAGAGTCTCAACATTTGCATAAGCCAGTGGTTAGCACCGCAGCCTCACGGCTCCAGCGACCCGGGTTCAATTCTGGGTACTACTTGTGTGGAGTTTGCAAGTTCTCCCTGTGTCTGCGTGGATTTCCTCCGGGTGCTCCGGTTTCCTCCCACATGCCAAAGACTTGCAGGTTGATAGATAAATTGGCCATTATAAATTGCTCCTCGTATAGGTAGGTGGTAGGGAAATATAGGGACAGGTGGGGAAGTGGGAGGAATATGGAATTATTGTAGGATTAGTATAAATGGGTAGTTGATGGTCGGCACAGACTCGGTGGGCCGAAGGGCCTGTTTCAGTGCTGTTTCTCTAAATAAAAAATAAATAAATAAATAGTAACCTGTGTGAAGGATAGTAGCTGCTTCAGCAGGAGGACGTGGACAGTCAGATGGTGAAATGAGAATACACATGGTGAATGAAATTTAACACATAGAATTGGGGAAGTGATTATTTTGTGAGGGAGAATTAGGGGAGTGAGTAGAAACTAAACTGCACCATTTAATAGATGGTACCGGAGCACAGAGAATGGGTGCGTATGTACACAAATCTTCAATGGTGGCTGGACAAGTTGTGAAGATTTTAAAAAGGCATCCGGGATCCTTAGCTTTATAACGAGAAGCAAAGAATTAAAAAAAAACACAAGAACATTCCGCTAAGACTAGAAATGACTGTTTGAGCCTCAGCCGGGATATTGTTTCCAATTCTGGACACCACACTTTATGAAGATTTCAAGGCCTTGGAGATGGTACCTAGGCGTTATACTAGAATGGTAACAGGGATGAGGGACTTCAGTTATGGGGAGAGAATCTGGGATTATTCTCCTTAGAGCAGAGAAGCTAAAAGGGAGATTTAATAGAGGGGCTGAAAATGATGATGTGTTTTGCTACAATAAATAAAGAGAATCTGGTTTGACTGGATGGAAGGTCAGTAACCAGAGAACACAGTTTAATGTTGATTAACAAAAAAACAGAGGAGAGATGAGCAGATTTTCTTTTCTTTACACAGCGAGTGTTTATGATTTGGAATTCACTTCCTGAAAGGGTTGTGGAAGCAGATTTAACAGAAACGTTCAAAAGGGAATTGGATCAATACTAACAGGGTGATTTACTGGACTGGGAGAAAAGAACAGGGGAGAGGAATAATTGAAAATTTCCTTCTAACAGCTGGAACTGGGACGATTTGTTAAATGGTCTCCTCCTGTGCTGTGTGATTCTCTGACTGTCTGATAACAGAAACCATTGAGTACGTATCTCATGTGCACAATTGACTTTCAGCAGTTTTTAATCCCGAGATTAATTGTTACTTGTTTTCTGCTGAAGACAACAGCAGAAAGACAAACACAAGGAGCTGGTGAGATAAATTGTGTTGACAATTTGTTTATTGGGTTATGACGTCTCACTCTGATCACAGACCTCGCCTGGTTTCAATCCGTCAATTACAAATTCATTGATTTTATTACTATTTTATTTCCTGTCTATTTGTTCTCAGGATATGGGTGATACTGACAAGGCCAGCATTACTTCCCCATCACTTGTTCCCATGAGAAAATGGTGAATCTTGAACCACTGCAGTCCCTGTGGTTCTGACAAACAAAATAACATTTAGTATTTTGATGAGACAGTTTCATCACTGGGCATTTCAGAATGAGCTAGGTTTGAACATGAGGATGAGAGTTTTAAAATCAAGATGTTGCCAGAGCAGGGGCCAATGTAGGTCAACGAGCACTGGAGTGATGGATGAACGGGACTTGCTTTGAGTTTAGATACAGGCAGCAGAGTTTTAGATGAACACATGTTTGTGGCAGAGTCAGTACAGATTAGATGCAGAGTAAAGCTCACTCGACACTGTCCCCCATTAAATACTCGGAGGACAAGTACAGCACTGGGGTTGGCTGCTGCCTAATTGGAGGTGCTGAGTAGTTAACGAAATTCAGCTGACTGTGGCTGTGTGAATAGGCTGGAAGCTGTGTGACTGCTGCAAGAGGGAGAGACTGAGATTGAAGGAAAGGTTTTTCCACATTGGCAACATGAGTCTGGGGAAAGAGGCTGGGAGAGGAGCTACTTCGATAGCTCTTTCAAACAGACAGTACTGACACAATGGGCCGAATAGCCTTTTTCTGTGCTGCACCAATCTCTAATTCCATGAGCAAGAGACAAAGAGTGAAGTGACTGAGGGAAAGATAAAAAACGTGAAAGAGGGAAAGGTCAATCGGAAGTGCGAAAAAATCGTGTTTGCATCACTTTTGCAGCAGAGGAGTCATGATCTGCCCGTCCCCGTTCCTGTTGAGACAGGTGACACACAAACATCCTGCTGCCTCCTCATTTCCATGCATTCTACGTACACCACAAAGCGACCCGCGCTGCTGTCTGTCTGCAAGTTTAACAGGGGACTAACTGTGTGTGAGGCTGGCTCGTGTTTCAGCCAGGCTTCAGCTCTTCAAGGCAGTCTGTCCCTCTAAACGGGAAGTTGCACTGAATCACAGGAGGCTGCCGTTGCTGATTGGGAACGCTGCAATTGGAGACAAGGTCAATGGAATCTAGGACAGAGAGTGGGCTCTGCTGTTCACGGATGTAGTGTTGGAGGCCTTAGTCATGGAGTCTGAAAGGAGGAGAGAGGCCATGTTTCCGTGGAGTGGGCTGGAGACCCTCAAGGAACGTCCTCCGAAGGGAATGGGAGCAGGTGGCCAGGGAGGTCAATGCAAGAGGTCTGGCCCTGAGGACCTTGCAGCAGAGCCAGAAGAAGTTTAATGAGCTCACACGGGTGGTCAATGTCAGTGAATTCATCTCCACATGACATCTCCTACCCCCAACACCACCAACCTCTCACACTGCTCAATGTACCACACCCCCAATTCTCACCCATCAACAGTCCCTAACACTCAGGGCTAACACCTAACATTCACATACTCCACCTCACCCTCACACACCTTCCACTGATACCAGCCTCACACCCACCTCACTGCCTCCACATATCTCCAGCTATTCAGCTATGGTAGGCACATCACCCAAACACAGTGCAACACAATCACTTATATTCTGCCCTCTCTCTTACAGAACATGGTGGCTGACAATCACAGAGAGCAGCAGTGAATCGGCGGGGACCGGGCAGACCTTTATCCCCTGAGCCTGAGGGAGGAGATGGTTCCTCACATCATGGGACTGGCTTGACAGAGCCCGTAGCATCCGGCATTCAGCATGATGTTATGCACCTGCCTTATGTCTCTTCTTAACTCCCACCTCCCCCTCCTCCTGCTGTCTGGGATGATGTACAAGCTGCAGATGGCGGGACCATGAATTCATGCTTTCCATCCCACCCCCAATCCCTCACCCCACCCCTCCTCTTCTGATTTTATACTTTCTAATGACAACCCAAAGCTGCCAGCTTCCCAGTCACAGCAGCTCCAGGAGACAGAGAGAGCAGCAGCACAACACTGAGAGTGATGCCCCATCATTTGGTCTGAAACTCACAGTCACCAGATCAAATACTTACACTGTGTGTATCTTAGAGGCTGGGATAGAGTCGGAATCTGCACGTGGTGAGTCACCGAGCACGAGTGAGCTGCAGCCAGGTCGGGGGAAAGGATAGTTCATGTGTCAGATCACCGGAGGGTGAGGTCACAAACGACTTATAATACACAGGACTCAGATGTAAACATTGCTGGAACAGCAGACAAGAGAATGCTGATGGACATCTATACTGAGATACTTTGTCCATTGACAGGCCTGTCAGACAGTCTGTTGTCACTTTCAAGGAACATGGAGGAGTCCGGCTCCAACGTGGCACAGGACATTGCACAGAACGTGAACCCCATTCTTTCCCCTGTGGAAGTGGTCACTAACTCTATGACTGCACTAGCGGACCCAGCCGTGATACAGTGCCTGGTGACCATTGTCTCAGCTTCCACTGCAGCACAGACGGCAGACACCCAACGTCTCAGTGCTGCAGTGGAAGCTCAGCCTGAGGTCATGAGATCCATGCTTGCTGCCATGCAGGATCAGACTGTTGTCATCATGGCTGTGGATCTCACTGTTCAAAGGGGTTTGTAGGATCTCACAGCAGTCCAGCAATCTGTGATCCAGTAGATTACTAGGATTACTGAGGTGTCGCCCCGGGGGAGTGACAGTGTCTGCGTGGAGTATGAACCTGTTGTCCTCTCTCAGGATGACAGTATTTGTTCTCCCTTCCCAGTGTCCTTGCTATTACCCATCAGCCAGCCCAGGCTGCTGCTGCCCAAGTCGAGGTGGTGCAATCCGAATACGAGCCCGTAAGGCCCAGAGCTGCTCGAGGACGTCCTGCAAGTCCATCTGCAGTCTCCCCAGTGAAAGTCAGCAGCCTTGCACCAGCCATGCTGCAGTCACTGGGGAAACACTGTATCGGAGCAATAGGCAAGTCGAGGGAACCCACCAGACAGGCACTAAGGGAATACACAAGGGTGAATAGTTCAGTTTTGATTGTATAATTGGATGTGTTGCTGGATAAAGATGTTAATGAAAAGGTTTTTGTTGGTGTTTTTTACTGCAGGATGGTGACCAAGGGGACACTGTGATGGGGCGTCTCAGATGGGTGTAATGGTGGAGAATGGGGAATCCATGGTGGGAAAGGGAAGTTGTCTTATGTGAACTGGAATCTTAGGTGACAGTCTCCTACACCTGTCCGGGTCGATGGCATCCAGGAATTATCCTCCCTGCCTCCACCTCCTCCTCCTGAGGTGTCCTCCGTATTCCTGGTGCCAATGCCTGTGTCCTCATGATGGTGATGATATGAAGGGTGCAGCAGAACACCATGAACTTGGACAGTGTGTACTGGAGGACTCCCCCCGAGCGGTTCAGACATCGGAAGCATTGCTTCATCACACCGATGATTTGTTCCACCATGTGCCTGGTGACTCCATTGCTCACGTTATACACATGTTAATTGTGTGAGGTTGGTTGGCGGTGGGAGGTGGTTTGGGGATGTAGAAACATGGGCTGTGTCTAGAGAATGGAATCTTTCATCTCCGAGGAGCCACATTCTGGTTCTGCATGGCAGCCAAAGTGTTGGAACCGGCTGACTGCATCAGAATGAATGTATCGTGGCTGTTGCCAGGATAGTACACCAACATGATGTACTGGGCATGCTCACACACCAACTGTACATTAATGGAGTGAGAGTTCCTCCAGTTCATGTACCCCTCCCCGTCGACACGGAGGCCCCGCAGAGACACCTACACCATCAGGAATCCCGCTATCCTGACAAAGCCACGGGATATCTCATCCTGCTTCTCCCTGCTGAGGGAGAAACTGATGACATAGATGGTCACCCTCACCTCCCTGAATTATCAGTGGGGAACACACAGGCCTCGCAACTACTGGTCAGTTAGTTTAACATCAGTCGTGAGTAATGTTTTAGAAACAATAATCAGGGAAAAAGGACAACACACACTTGGAGAGGTTTGAGTTATTTAAGGATTGTCAGCACGGATATCTAAATGGCAGATCATGCTTGACTGAACTAATTGAATTTATTTTGATGCTCAGAGAAGGTTGATGCAGGGAATGTGGTGGATGTTGGCTACATGGATTTTATGAAAGTATTTGACGAAGAACCAAACAAAAGCTTGGTTAGCAAAACTGAAGCTCATGGAATAGCATCCAATTGGATCAAAGATTGTCCAGAGGACAGAAAAAAGAGAAATGTGTTAAATGGTTGCTTTTCAGACTGGAGCATGGTAGACAGTGATGCTCCCCAAGGGTCAGTGCTAGGACCACAGCTTTTTTTTTTAGCTATATACAAATGACATGGATTTTGGAATACAGAATAGAATTTCAAAATGTTCCGATGATCCCATACTTGGAGGTGTAGTAAACTGTGAAGATGTTACAAACTGCCTGCAACAGGATATAGATAGGCTAGCAGAATGGACAGAGAACTGACAGGTGGAATTTAATACAGAGGAGTGTGAGCTGATGCATTTTGTCAGAAGGAGTAGGAAGGCAATATAGACTTAATGACACAGTTCTAAAGATTGTGCAGGAACAGAGGGACCTGGGGCTCCATATGTATTGATCTTTGAAGGCGGAAGGAGATATTAGCAGAGTGTTTAGCAAAACATATCAGATCTTGGGCTTCATCATTAAAGACAAAGATACAAAAGCACGGAAGTTATGCTGAAACTTTATAAAGCTTTGGTTCGGCCCCAACTAGAGAACTGTGTCCAGTTCTGGTCACCACACTTTAGGAATGATGTGAAGGTCCCTGTGAGGGTGCAAAGGAGATTTAACAGAATGGTTCCAGGGATGTGGGGTTTAGCTGCAAGGTTAGTTTGGAGAAGATGGAGTTGCTCTCCCTGGAGTAAAGGAAATTGAGAGAGATTTGACAGAGGTGGACAAGATTATGATAGGCTTAGATAAGATAGACAAGGAAAAACTTGTTCCCATTAACTGATGAAACACAGACTAGGGGACACAGATGGAAGGTTTTGGGGAAGAGATGCAGGGAAATATGAGGAAGGACTTTTTTACATAGTGGATGGTAATGAGCTGGAACTCACTGCCCATGAGGGTGGTGGAAGCCGAGACAATCAATGATTTCAGAAAGAAACTGGATGGACACCAAAAGGAAATGCACTTGCAGAGATACGGGCATTGAGCGGGGGAGTGGAACTGACTGGATTATTCCACAGAGATCTGGCACAGAGAGGCCGACTGGCCTTCCTCTGTGTCATAAATGTATCTACCACTCTCTATGACTCTATGTTTGATATGTTTCCTGCTCCTGCTTGGAAAGATCCAGAGACATAGAAGTTCAAAGAAACTGTGACCTTAACAGGCACTGACAGCTCCGTCCTCACCCTGGTGTGAGGCTCCAGGTCGTGTTGCAGGAGATGACACAGCTCTGTGACCTTCTCCTTATTGAATCAGTGTCACACTACTCCTGGGTTAGGTGTAGATAGGAAAAGGAAAAGTGTTCTTAGAAAACCCGGGATGGGTAGGGCAGAGCCCCCTTCTCCTCCCGCTTTACAGAACTTCCCCTCTCTGCAGCCTCTGCTCCATTTGTTGGTCATGTAACAGACCCAGAGACACCGTAACTACAGTCCCCATACCCCGTCGAGTGCTGGGTCACCAAATCCTCTGTCCTCCCTGAAGGTCTGCAGCAGCTCACAACACAACCTCCGGAAAACCATCCACAGCACCTCCACTAACTTTACAATAGCATAAGTAAGTCAAAAGCCCTCACCTGTAAGTTGGATGCCTGGTCCATTTAAATAACATTAGAGGGGATTCATTGTGATGCTAAATGTATATTCAACTGACATTGACTAAAACAGGCGGTCAGTGAACATGCAGAGACCAGATTTCAAAGACGTACATCAAAGCTGTCTGGTTGGTACATTAAAGTCACATTCAAAATCATCCTCACATGAGCATCACAAACATAGTACGACTCGCTAGAGCCCTGCCCACCATGGGGCACTGTGCTGACCATACCAGTGTACTGCCCACCATGGGGCACTGTGCTGACCACACTAGAAGTGGCTGGTGTGTGGTTCACATCATTTTATGGGTTCCAGCTTCTGTGTCGTCAGCACTGCTGGTTCTGTAGAGTTGCAAATCTTGGCGAGGGACAGATAAAGAGAGAAAGAAATTCACTTTAAAAAGAGAATTGAGAGAAGATTGAAGGCATATTATTTGCAGAAATATGGGAAATGGACTGGGGAATGGGACTAATGGAAGGGTGAGGCCATGGAGGGATTCAAACACAAGAATGATAAAATTAAAATTAAGATGCTGCCAGACCGGGAGCCAATGTAGATCAGTGAGCACAGGGGTGATGGGTGATCGGGATTTGGTGTGAGTTAGGATACAGGCAGCAGAGTTCTGGACGGGCTGTGGTTTATGGAGGTTTATAACTGGGAGGGTGACCAGGATAGATTAGGAATAGTCAAGTTTGGATTTAACAAAGGCACAGATGAGGGTTGATGCAGCAGATGGGCTGAGGCAGAGGTGGAGACGGGTGATATTACTCAGGTGGTAGTCGGAAGGGTTGGTGATGGAGAGAATTTGAAGATGAACTCAGGTCAGGTAAAAATAGAACACAGAGGTTGTAAACTGTCTGGTTCAGCCTCAGGATCGGGTATGTGGTTCACAGATAGGGGATGGAGTTTGTGATGGAGACCAATGGACCAATGACACTGGCTTCTCTCTTCCCACAATTTACGTTCCAGAACAGTATTTCAGTAAACAGGGTTTACAGATCTCCTAGCTGGAAATAGAGACAGTATCAGCAGCAAAGAGGAGAGAGTAAATTACCAGAACTGAAATACCGTTAGCAGTGGTTTATACAGCTGATTTCTGGAGATAGAGATTCAGCAGAAATAACAACAGCAGCAAGGAGGGCAGAGAAAATTACAGGAATATAATACAGTTAAACATGGTTTTCAGAATAAATACCTGGAAACAGATACTAACCAGGGACACCAACAAGAGCGAGGATGGGATAATAAATGTATTGAGCAATCCGAAGTGCGAGGTAGATGCGAAAGTCTAATGAGAACCGATCATAATGTGTAGAAAGATCGTGAAGCTCCGAGGATAAACTCTTGCTCATTGTTGTAACATTCCAATCTATTGTTCTCAGATTCTGACCCATTGTTCTCAGATTCTGACCCATTGTTCTCAGATTCTGATCTATCCTCTCCCTCTCTCTTGAGCCGCTGAACACTGTGAGTGCCGGGCGTGATGCTCCCGCTGACAGTATGATAACACATTGAAAGGAGTCCCTTATTAATAGAAGAGGGAAACCCTCCTGTGACACAATCAGGGTCCATGGAGACTGACATTAATTACAGTCACTGAACAAACAGTTTCTGTTAACCACTTTCAATCCAACACCTTTTTGGACCACAATAAACTGGAACTCTTACCATGTGTGAATGGGATTTATAGGGGTTTCTGAGGGAAGGAATGATGGAAATAGCATAGGCACTGGCCAGAATCTTCCAATCCTCCTTGGATATGGGTGTGATGACAGAGGACAGGAGGATTGTAAATGTTACATCCTGCTTAAAAAAGGAGATATGGGATAAACGCTGTAATTACTGAACAGTCAGACTAGAGTCACGACTGGGGACATTTTTTAGACGTGACAACCCAAGAGAAAAATATTTGTTGCTTGGAAAAACATTGGATAGTAAGTGGTTAGCAACCTGGATATGCTGCAGACAAATGATGTCTGGTGAACTTCAACAACAACAACAATCTATATTTAGATATTGTCTTTAAACCATCCCAAGATGCTTCACAGGAGCATTATGAAGCAAATGACGAACTGACATACAACAGGAGATATTAGGTCAAAGGACCAACAGCTTAGCCAAAGAGGAAAGTTTTCAGGAATGTCTTAAAGGAGGGAAGCGAGATGGAGAGGCGGAAGTGTGGAGGGAGGATACTGCAGAGATTGGGCCCCGGCAGCAGAAGGCACGGTCGCCAGTGGTGCAGTGATTAAAATAACAAAGAACCAAGAACAAAGAACAGTACAGCACAGGAACAGGCCATTCGGCCCTCCAAGCCTGCGCCGATCTTGATGCCTGCCGAAACTAACACCTTCTGCACTTCCGGGGCCCATATCGCTCTATTCCCTTCCTATTCATATATTTGTCAAGATGTCTCTTAAACGTCGCTATCGTATCTGCTTCCACCACCTCCCCCGGCAGCAAGTTCCAGGCACTCACCACCCTCTGTGTCAAAACCTGCCTCGCACATCCCCTCTAAACTTTGCCCCTCGCACCTGAAACCGATGTTCCCAAGTAACTGACTCTTCCACCCTGGGAAAAAGATTCTGAGTATCCACTCTGTCCATGCCGCCCATAACTTTGTAAACATCTAAACGGATGTAAAAGAGGCCAGAATTCGAGAAACACAGATGGCTCGATGGGTTCTGGAGCTGGAGGAGATTACAGAGATAGGGAGAGGCGAGACCATTGAGGGATATGAAAACAAGGATGGGAATTTTAAAATCAAGACATTGCTTGACTGGGAGCCTATGTCGGTCAGTGATAGATGAAAGGGACTTGGTGTGAGCTAAGACATGGGCAGCAGAGTTTTGGATGACCTCAAGTTTACAGAGAGTAGATGTGGGAGATCAGCCAGAAGTGAGTTGGAATAGTCACATCGAGAGGTGACGATGGCATGAATGAGGTTTTAGCAGCAGATGGGCTGAGACAGGGGTTACGTCAGGCGATGTTACTGAGGAGGAAATAGGCAGTTGTAATTATACCCTGAAAATGAGGTTAAAGCTCATTTTGTGGTGAAATGTGACACCAAGATTGTAAACAGACTGTCTGAATCTCAGACTGTTACCAGGGAATGGGATGGAATCAATAGCAAGGGAACAGAGTTGGAGTGGGGAGTGAAAACAATGGCTTCAGTCTTCCCAATATTTAATTGGGGGAAATTTCTGCTCATCCAGTACTGGATGTCGGATAATCAGTCTGATAATTAAACAACAGTTGAGGAGTGGAGAGAGGTGGTGGTGACGTACACTTGATGGAGTTCTTTGATAAAACAATGGAGAGTGTTGATGAGGGTGGTGTGATTGAAGTTATATATATGGACTTTCAAAAGGTGTTTGATCAACTGGCATTCAATAGACAGGTTAAGGAAACTGAAGCCTATGGATTAAAGGGACAGTGAAAGTGTGGATATAACATTGGCTCAGGAACAGTAAACAGAGAGAAGTGGTGAAAGGTTGCTGTTCAGACTCGATGGGCGTATACAGTAGTGTTCCCCAGTGTTCGATATTATGACCACTGCTCCTTTTGCTGTTGGAAAACCCGTGGTCGGTAGTGCAGAGCCCCCTCCTCCTCCTTCTTTACAGAGATCCATCACTCTGCAGCCTCTTCTCCATTTGTTGGTCATGCTTCAGACCCAGAGACACTGTAACTACAGTCCCCATACCTCGTCCAGTGTTGGGTCTCCAAGTCCTCTCTCCTCCCTGAATGTCTGCACAGCTCACAACACAACCTGCAGAAAACCATCCACAGCACCTCCACTAACTTTACAATAGCAGAAGTAAGTCAAAAGCCCCTCACCTGTACGTTGGATGCCTGGTCCTTTTAAATAATACTAGAGGAGGTTCCTCGTGCTGCTGAATGTATGTTCAGCTGAGAGTGACTAACACAGGTGGTCAGTGGACATGCACCGACCAAATTTCAAAGACGTACATCAAAGTTGCTGAAATGGCTGATTGACATCATGTTCAGACCCCTCCTCACGCTACAGACACACACACGTTACACCCACGCTCGCACCCCGGCCAGCCTGGGTGTTCTGTTCAATGTGCTGGATGTGAAGAGCAGTGCAGTTCATATCAGGTTATGGATCTAAACTTCCACAGCACCAGTGGAGCTGGAGAGATGAAATGTGTGGTCAGGGAGAGAGACAGAGGGAAATAAACTCACTTTAAAAAGGGAATTAGAAAAATACTTTAATAAAGTTCAGGAATATTGGAAATTAACAGGGGATTGGGATAATCAGAGGGGTGAGGACATGGAGGGATTTGATCACATGATTTTGAATAATAAAATTGAGGTGTGACTCGACCAAGAGCCAATGTCGGTCAGTGAGTGCAGTGATGTTGGGTGAACAGAATTTGGTGTAAATTAGAAGATGGCAGCAGAGTTTTGGATGACCACAAGGTTACAGATTGTAGAATGTGGGAGAGCTGTCAGAAGTGTGTTAGAATAGTCAAGTCTCGAGGTAACAAAGGCATTGATGAGGGTTTCCACAGCAGATGAGCTGAGCTGTCTCTCTCTCTCTCTCTCTCTGTTTCTCTCTCTGTGGCCCTCACCTACTCTACCCTACACTCAGAATCTTATGCTTAAATAAAGTCACCTTTTAATCTTCTAAACTCCAGCTGATATAAGCCTAGCCTGTCCAGCCTTTCCTTAAAAGACAACCCACCCATTCCAGGTATTAGTCTAGTAAACATTCTCTGTACTGCTTTCAACACATTTACATCCTCCTTAAATAAGGAGACCAGTAAGCTACACAGAACTCCAGATGTGGTTTCACCAATGTCCTGTATAAATGAAACATAACCTCCATACTGTTGTATTCAATTCCTTCTGTAATGCATGATAACATTCGATTAGTTTCCTAATTACCTGTTGTACCTGCATAATAACCTTATACAATTCATGCACTAAGACACCCAGTTCCTCTGCATCGTACAGCTCTGCAATCTCTCACCATTCAGATAATTCGTTTCTTTTTTATTCTTCCTATAAAATGGACAATTCCACATTTTCCCTCATTTTACTCCATTTGCCACATCTTTGCCCACTAACGTAAGCTATCAATATCCCTTTGCAGCCCAATTATGTCTTCTTCACAACTTTCGTTCCGATCTGTCTTTGTTTCATCAGAAAATTTAGCAACCATACCTTGAGTCCCTTCATCCAAGTCATTTATATAAATTGTAAAAAGTTACGTCCCCAGCACTGATCTCTGTGGCACACGACTCGTTACATCTTACCAAACAGAAAATGACCCATTTTGCCTACTCTCTGTTCTCTGTTGGATAGCCAATTTTCTATCCATGTCAATATGTTACCCCCTGCACCATTAGCATTTAGTTTCTGCAATGACCATTGATGTGACACGTGATCAAGTGTCTTCTGGAAATCTAACTACATTACATCCAACGGTCCCCCTTTATCCACAGTACGTGTAATTTCTTCAAAGAACTCCAATAAATTGGTTAAACTTGATGTTCCTTTCACAAAACCATGCTGACACTGCTTGATCACTTTGAATTTCTCTACGTGCTCTGCTATAAATATCCATAATAACAGCTTCTAACATCTGATCCATAGCCAGAAAACCTTTGTCACCAGTCACAGGTCGTATGTCTACTCTGTCTATTCTGATCCTGTGCTGTATTTGAACTGTCACTCCTCAATAAACTTCTAGTGACCCTTCGACCACCTTTTGGGTAATCTGGGATCTTATAGTGGTGCAGGAGATGGAACAGAGTTCATGTCAAATTCCTGCCTCCCTTTCATATGATCCTGCATAATGGACAGGGACTACTGGGCAGTAATGTGCTCAAAGGTTATCAGCAGTAATTGATTATCCCTATATTTGTATATTTTAGAACATTAAACCATACCCATACTCTGGTGTCCATTGCACCCTCAATATTCATGATTAAAATATCAGAGGAGTGTGAATCAGACACCTCTGATGAACCTGAGGTACAGGCGATTCTCGAGTCGGTGCTGAGTGTATTCACAACCCATAAAGATGACTGTGGAAACATGAGCTGACCTGAAGAAATTAACTGACCATTGCATGCTCCATGAAGCAGTATTCTTACCGAGCTGAGATTATATCATATGTTCCAGACAACATCAGGTCATTGTTAAACCAGGGTGTCGTTCACAAAGACACATTCACGACTAACTGCCCGATTTAGCCGGTTGGAAAACCGGATGGCAGCTGGTGACTGACTACTGACCACCACAAACTCAACTCAGTCACCCCTGTGTGAACCCGGTTATGTGAGAGACACCCACCCTACTCTCCCGGATTCCCAGCGGCAGGGCTGTCTTCACCACCCTGGATATCTCTAATGGTTATTGTAGTATCCCAGTAAAACTAGAGAAACAAATTAAATTCACATTCACTTCTGAGGACCAGAGATACCTCTGGACATGTCTGTCAGAAGAGGTTCCACAATAACCCCACTATGTTCCACAAAAATATGGCCGGGCCCCTTATGAGCCTTTCACAGTCTTCCTGCTGCTGCAATATATCGATGATCTCCTCTTCATCACCACAGACCGTGTCCACACATTTAACCCTTTTACAGGAACTACTGCAGTTACTTTGGGAGCTGGACAAAAAGACCATCCATGTAAGGCCCAGCTGGTGTAACATCGTGTCACCTTTCTAGGTGTCCAGATTGGCTCATCCAACATCAGCCCAGACCAACATCAAGATCAAAGAACAAAGAACAAAGAACATTACAGCACATGAACAGGCCCTTAGGCACTCCAAGCCTACGCCGATCCAAATTCTCTATCAAAACATGTCGCCTATTTTCTAAGGGTCTGTATCTCTTTACTTCCTGCCCATTCATGTATCTGTCTAGATACATCTTAAAAGATGCTATCGTGCCCGCGTCTACCACCTCCGCTGGCAATGCGTTCCAGGTGCCCACCACCCTCTGCGTAAAGAACTTTCCACGCATATCCCCTCTAAACTTTTCCCCTTTCACTTTGAACTCGTGTCCCCTCGTAATTGAATCCCCCACTCTGGGAAAAAGCCTCTTGCTGTCCACCCTGTCTATACCTCTCATGATTTTGTACACGTCAATCAGGTCCCCCCTCAACGTCCGTCTTTCTAATGAAAATAATCCGAATCTACTCAACCTCTCTTCATAGCGAGCGCCCTCCATACCAGGCAACATCCTGGTGAACCTCCTCTGCACCCTCTCCAAAGCATCCACATCCTTTTGGTATTGTGGCGACCAGAACTGCTCGCAGTATTCCAAATGTGGCCGAACCAAAGTCCTATACAACTGTAACATGATCTGCAAACTCTTGTACTCAATACCCCGTCCGATGAGGGAAAGCATGCCGTATGCCTTCTTGACCACTCGATTGACCTGCGTTGCCACCTTCAGGGAACAATGGACCTGAACACCCAAATCTCTCTGCGCATCAATTTTCACCAGGACTTTTCCATTTACTGTATAGTTCACTCTTGAATTGGGTCTTCCAAAATGCATCACCTCGCATTTGCCCTGATTGAACTCCATCTGCCATTTCTCTTCCCAACTCTCCAATCTATTTATATTCTGCTGTATTCTCTGACAGTCCCTTTCACTATCTGCTACTCCACCAAACTTAATGTCATCTGCAAACTTGCTGATCAGACCGCCTATACTTTCCTCCAAATCATTTATGTATATCACAAACAACAGTGGTCCCAGCACGGATCCCCGTGGAACACCACTGGTCACACGTGTCCATTTTGAGAAACTCCCTTCCACTGCTACTCTCTGTCTCCTGTTGCCCAGCCAGTTCTTTATCCATCTAGCTAGTACACCTTGGACCCCATGCGCCTTCACTTTCTCCATCAGCCTACCATGGGGAAGCTTATCAAACGCCTTACTGAAGTCCATGTATATGACATCTACAGCCCTTCCCTCATCAATCAACAATGTCAATTCGTCAAAGAATTCTATTAAGTTGGTAAGACATGACCTTCCCTGCACAAAACCATGTTTCCTATCACTGATAAGCCCATTGTCTTCCAAATGGGACCAGATCCTATCCCTCAGCATCTTCTCCAGCAGCTTCCCTACCACTGACGTCAGGCTCACCGGTCTATAATTACCTGGATTATCCCTGCTCCCCTTCTTAAACATGGGGACAACATTAGCAACTCTCCAGTCCTCCGGGACCTCACCCGTGGTTAAGGATGTTGCAAAGATATCTGTTAAGGCCACAGCTATTTCCTCTCTCGCTTCCCACAGTAACCAGGGATAGATCCCATCCGGACCTGGGGACTTGTCCACCTTAATGCCTTTTAGAATACCCAACACTTCCTCCCTCCTTATGCCGACTTGATCTAGAGTAATCAAACATCTGTCCCTAACCTCAACATCCGTCATGTCCCTCTCCTCGGTGAATACCGATGCAAAGTACTTGTTTAGAATCTCACCCATTGTGAGTGTCTACCCTTGTCCACCTCAAAGACTGCCCTCTGACCTATCCTCAGGCTTGTGGGTTATCAATTTCCCCTCATCCAGTGTCTACCACTGACCACCTCAAAGACTGCCCTGTGTCCTATCCTCAGTTTAGTGGGGTATCAGCGGACCCTCATCCCTCGATTTGCTGAGACTGTAACTCCTCTTTATGAACTATCTAATGGTGATGATGACCAGGTTTATCCCGTTTGGACTGAAGAGAACACAGAAACAGTAACACAACTAAAGAAATCTGTCGCCCAGGCAACGTGTCATATCTCACCTAACCCTGTCAATACTTTCCACATGGATTTGGTGGACACAGTGAAATGCCTGGCTGTTGTCCTATATAGAGAAAACCAGGCGAACTTACTCCCTGTTGTGAATTACTGCAGAATTGTGAATGGGGCTGAACTGATTTACTCTGTTTGTGAAGGACATTTGCTAACCATGTTCTGGGGCATCAAACATTTCACTTACATCACGGGGTTCAACAGGGTGATACTGCCCAGTCCATTATAAACTTTCCCAGCATAGGAAAGTTGTTGTAATAGAATACCCATGTCATAGAGTCATAGTGGCATAGCCAATTCTAGCGCAGAATGGGTCATTTCTACTCATCGAGTCGGTGCCAGCACTTTGTAGATAAATCAAGTCTGTCTCATTCCCCAGCTCCATGGATGTCAAGGAGCCTACAGGGTAAGATACAGCAGGAAAGGCAAGCTTATGTCCCACACCGAGATCTCAACACAACAGAAAACCAAGAGGAATATAGAATGTGGAGGCAGATATCAAAAAGGAATTTACCAAAGCAAGGAGAGATCATAAAAAAATATTGGCAAACAAAATCAACGTGAACCCATGTCTGTTTTTTCTTTCAATACATTAAGGCTACGATGACAACAAAGGAGAGAGTAGAGCCCATTAATGACCGATAAGCTAACCTATGTGTAGGGACAGTAATTACTGATATGGTTCTTAATGAATACTTTGTAACTGTCTTCACAAAAGAGGGGAACGGTGCAGATATTTCAGTTAAGGAGGAGGAGTGTGAATTATTGGATGTGATAAACATAGGCAGAGAGGAATTACTAATGGAATTAGCCTCATTGAAAGTTGATACATCACCATGGCGTGATGAAATGTACCCCAGGTTGTTGAAAGAAGCAACAGAAGGAATAACCAATAATTGCACTGGAGAGGGGACAGAGGAGATTTATCAAACATGTTGCCGGGACTGGGAAAATGCAACTTTGAGGAATGATTGGATAGGCTGGGGTTGTTCGCCTTGGAGCAGAGAAGGCTGAGGGGAAATCTGATTGAAACGTACAAAACGTTGAGGGCCCTGGATAGAGTGGTGGTGAAGGGTCTATTCACCTTAGCAGAGAGATCAGTGACAAGAGGGCATGGATTTAAATGATTGGGAGAAAAATTAGAGGGGAGATGAGGAAAAAAATCACCCAGAGTGTGGTGGGGTGGGGGTCTGGAACTCAGTTTCTGAAAGGGTAGAAGAGGCTGAAAACCTCATCTGATTTTAAACGTGCCTTGCTACACCTCAAGTGATTTAATCTGCAGAGCTCGGGACCAAATGCTGGAAGGTGGGATTCGGCTGGGAAGGTCGTTTTTAGGATAGCAGAGACACAATGGGCCAAGTGGCCTCTTTCTGTGTTGTAAACATTCTATGATTTTTCTATGATTTTCTAGGTGCAGATAGGCGGTTTTAGTGAAGGTGTGTAGATGTGGTCAGAAGTTCATCTCGGGGTCAAATATGACACCAAGGTGTGAACAGTCTGGTTTAGTCTCACACAATTGCCAGGGAGAGGTATGGAGACGGTAGCTAGGGAATTAAGTTTGGAGCAGAGACTGAAAACAATGTCTTCAATCTTCTGAAATTTGAATTGTCACAGCAGAGATGTGAGGTAATACCTTTTAGAAGGATGTATGTGGAGAGACAACACAAGCTACATGTTACAACTGTGAAGGGAGTGCAAGAACAGAGAGACCTGGGGAGTTTATGTGTAAATCGTTGAAGGTCACAGGACAGGTTAGCACAACCGTTAAGAAAGCATATGAGATCTTGGGCTTTATAAATAGAGGCATAGAAAACAAAACTGGGAAGTTATGCTAAATCTATCTAAAACACTACAGCATATCCCAGTACATGACACATGGAATAGCAGAATTTGAAACATATTGTACCAGGGATCTGGGAATTCAGTTACATGGAGAGATTGGAAAAGCTGGGTTTGTTCTCTTTAGAGCAGTGAAGGGTAAGAGGAGATTTAATATCGAATTCAAAATCATGAAGAGTTTTGATGGGGTAATTAATGTGAAACTGTTTCCAGTGTCAGAAAGTTCAGTATCAAGAAGACACAGATTGAAGGTAATTGACAAAGAACCAAAGGTGAAATGAGGAGAATTTTCCTTCTAAGCGAGTTGTTGGGATCAGAAATTCACTGCCCGAAAACATGATGGAAGCAGATTCAATAATATCTTTCAAAAGGGAATTATAATAAAAAAACTGGAAAAGGCGAAAAAAATAGTCTGGGGATAAAGGAGGAGAGTGGTAATAATTAGACAGCTCTTTCAAAGAAACAGCACTAACACAAAGGGCCGAATAGCCTCCTTCAGTGCTGCATTTGTCTCTAATTCTATGAGCAAGAGACATAGAGTGAAGGGAGAGAGAGTGAGAAAGGGGGAAAGAGGGAAAGGAAAATAGAAAGAGAGAGAAAACCGGGTTTGCATCGCTTTTTGAGCAGTGGGGTCATGATCTGCCAGTTGAGGCAGGTGACACAAAATTTCTGGGGCCTCCTCATTTCATTTCCGTAAATTTTAGGGGCCACCCAGGGTGACCCGCGCTGCTGTCTGTCTGCACGCTTAACAGGAGACTTAACTGTGTCTGAGTCTAGCATGTGTTTCAGCCAGGATTCAGCCCTTAAAGGCAGTCTGTCCCTCTTAAAGGGAAGCTGCACTGAATCACAGGAGGCTGCTGCTGCTGACTGTGAATGCTGCAATTGGAGAAAAGGTAGGTTGAATACTAGCACAGAGAGAGGGCTCTGTGATTCACGGATGTAGTGATGGAGGCCTTAGTCATGGAGGGTGACAGGAGAAGAGAGGCCATGTATCAGTGGGGTGGGATGCAGACCCTCAAGAAACGCACTCCGAAGGGAATGGGAGCAGGTGGCCAGGGAGGTCAATGCAGGAAGCTTGGCCCCAGGACCTGGCAGCAGAGCCAGAAGAAGTAGAATGAGCTCACACGGGTGATCAATGTCAGTGAATTCATTTCCACATGGCATCTCCTAACCCCAACATCACCAACCTCTCACACTGCTCAATGTACCACACCCCCATCACTCACCCATCAGCAGTCCGTAACACTCAGGACTCACACCTAACATTCACATACTCCACATCACCTTTACATACCTTCCACTGATACCAGCCTCACATCCACCTTTCACTGCCTTCACATACCACCAGCTATTCAGCTGTTGCAGGCATATCTCCCAAACACAGTGCAACACAATCACTGACATTCTGCTCTCTCTCTTACAGGACAGGGAGCAGCAGTGAACTGTCGGGATCCAGGCTTACCTTCATCCCCTGAGCCTGAGGGAGGAGTTCATTCTCCACCTCATGGGAACGGCTGTGACAGAGCCCGTAGCATCCGGCATCACCGACAGCATTCAGGATGACGTTATGTTCCTGCCTTATGCCCCTTCTTAACTCCCACCTCCTCTTCATCCTGCTGTCTGGGATGATGTACAAGCTGCAGATGGTGGGACCATGGATGCCTCTGTGGTGTTTACGTGAGGTTGAGTAATTTGTGAAGAGCACGTTATAGATGTGGTCACACCACAGATTAAGGGAAGAAGAATTACAGTCACGAAGAATCAGGCAGGTAGAACAGGAGACCCCAGAGTGCATCTCACTCTCCAACCAGTATTCAATACTGAGGAAAGTGATGTTGCATCTGGGGACTGCAGCCAGAGACAAGGCAATGGTACCCGGGCTGTCTCAGCTGTACTGGGGGTGGGAGGGGATAAAGTGAAGACTAGAATGTTGACAGTGACAGGAGATTCGATAGTCACGGGAACAGACGAGCGTTTCTGAGGCCGCAGACATGCATCCAAGATGGTGTGTTTCCTCCCTGGTGTCAGGGTCAAGTTAGCCATCTCAAAGTCGTAATCTCCGGATTACTGCCAGTACCCCGTGCGAGTGAGTATAGAAATAGGAGGATAGTACAGATGGATGTGTGGCTGGGAGGATGCTGCAGAAGCGGTGAGGTTTGCATTGCTGGGACACCGGGACCAGTTCTGTAGAATGTGGGATCTGTACAGGCCGGACGGTTGCACCTGAACAGAGCTGGAACTAATTTCCTTGCAGGGTGATATGTTTTTGCTATTGGAGAGGGTTAACACTAAATTGGCAGGTGTGTGGGAACCAGGAGTAAACATCAGAGAGGAATTCTAAAGTGCACAGAATACTGGGAGAGATGGATAACACTATAGTAGGGTTTAGAAAGTTATTATTTGGGGTCTGAGTAAGGGAGGAAGTAATAAAGTTTACATCAGGGTTGATGTGCATGTATGTGAATACGGAGTGTGGTTAATAAGACTGGTGAGGTACAGGTGCAGATTGCCATTTGGAAATATGATGTTGCGGCTATAACAGAGATCTGGCTCAAAGAAGGGCAGAACTGGGTGTTAAATATTCCTGGATACAAGGTGTTCAGGAAAAATAGGAATGGGAGAAAAGCAGTAATGGTGGTGATATTGATTAAGGAGAACATTATAGTGCTGGAGAGAGTGAAAGTCCCGGGGGCGTGTGTGGGAGGTGGGAGTGGGGCTGGGTGGGTGCGTGGGTGGGTGAAGGGCAGAATCTATTTGGATAGAGCTAAAGAACAAAAAAAGGTTCATTTACATTGCTCGGTGTTGTCTATCGGCCATCGGCTAATGGGAAGGATGTGGAGGAACAAATCTGCAAGAAAATTACTGAAAGATGCAAGAATTATAGAGTAGTTACAATGGGGGAACATTCATTATCCTAATATGGACTGGGATAGTTGCAATTTAACGGGCAGAGGGAGGCAGGAGTTACTGCAGTGTGTGCAGGAAACATTTCGACAACAGTATGTTGCTAGTCCAATGAGGAAGGAGACACTGCTAGACCTGGTTCTCGAGAATGAGCTGGACCCAAGTGGATTAAGTATCAGTAGGAGAACATTTAGGGGACAGTGATCATTGTATCATAAGGTTTTTGTTGACTATGGGAAAGGACAAAGAGCAATCCAGAGTAAGAATAATTAACTATGAGAAAGTCAACTTCAACAAGTCATCCGGTGTAAAACTTGAGCTGGGGCGAACAAATTAGAGTCAACGTTTGGCAGGAAAACAGGAGCTGAACAATGGGCTACCTTCAAAGAAGAGATAGTTCGGGCAGAGTTGTGGTAAACGGTTGTTTTTCACACTGGAGGACGGTAGACAGTGATGTTTTCCAAGGGTCAGTTCTCGGACCAACTGATTTTTTTTTGCTATATATATATAAATGAGATGGATCTTGGAATTCAGATTAGAATTTCAAAATTTTCCGATGATACCATACTTGGAGGAATGGTAAACAGTGAGGATGATGCAAAATGCATACAACAGGATATAGATAGGCTCGCAGAATGGACAGAGAAGTGGCAGGTGGAATTTAATACAGAGGAGTGTGAGGTGATGTATTTTGTCAGATGGAATAGGAAAGCAATATAGACTTAATGGGACAGTTCTAAAGATTGTGCAGGAACTGAGGGACCTGGGGCTCTATATGCATCGATCATTGAAGGTGGAAGAACATATTTGGAGAGTGTTAAGCAAAGCCGATCAGATCTTGGGCTTCATAATTAGAGGCAAAGATACAAAAGCAGGGATGTTATGCTGAAACTGTACAAAGCTTTGGTTAGGCCCCAACTAGAGAACTGTGTCCAGTTCTGGTCAGCACATTTTAGGAAGAATGTGAAGTCCTTGAGGGGGTGCAGAGGAGATTTACCAGAATGGTTCCAGGGATTGGAGCGGGCGTGGCGGGGTGGGTGGGGGGTGGAGGGTGGTGGGGAGCGGGTTGGTTAGTTACAAGGTTAGATTGGAGAAGATGGAGTTGTTCTCCCTGGAGTAAAGGAGATTGAGAGAGGTATGATAAACGTGTACAAGATTATGATAGGCTTAGGTAAGATAGACAAGGAAAAAGTATTCTCATTATCTGATGAAACACGGACTAGGGGACACAGATGGAAGGTTTTGGATAAGAGATGCAGGTGGATATGAGGAATAAATATTTTACACAGTGGATGGTAATGTGCTGGAACTCACTGCCCATGAGGGTGGTGGAAGCCGAGACAATCAATGATTTTAAAAGGAAACTGGATGGACACCTGAAGGAAGTGAACTTGCAGGGATACGGGGATTGAGCGGGGGATTGGGACTGCCTGAATTGTTCCACACAGAGCTGGTACAGAGGGGCAAAATGGCCTCCTTCTGTGTTGTACATGACTCCATGACTCCATCAATTTCTACCACTCTGCGTTGGATATGTCTCCTGCTCCTGCCTGGGAAGATCCAGATACATAGAAGTTCAATGAAACTGTGACCTTAACGGCCACTAACAGCTACGTCCTCACCCTGGTGTGAGGCTCCAGGTCGTGTTACAGGAGGTGACACAGCTCTGTGACCAGATCCTTATTGAATCAGAGTCACCTCACACATTGCTTCTGGGTTAGGTGTAGGTAGGAATAGTGCTCTTGGAAAACACTGGGTGGGTAGGGCAGATCCCTTTCCTCCTCCCTCTTTATAGAGCATCCCCTCACTGCAGCCTCTGCTCCATTTGTTGTTCATTTTACAGACCCAGAGACACTGTAAATACAGGCCCCAAACCTCGTCCAGAGTTGAAATGACAAACTCAGTTGAGTGATCATTGCTCGAATGGGTAGGAGATTTGGAGACAGAGAAAGATTAGAATAGGTCAAAAACTTGGGGTTATTGCAGAGACTGGGCAGGGAGTTGTCACAGAGAGAGAGAATGTACAGTGAAACACGTGTGCTCGTCATTGGGACTGGTTTGGACATCTCGAGATAGATAGAAAGCTTACACCAGAACACGGTGTGCTCATCACTAAGAGCGGGGTGGGAGGGGGGGCGGGGGGGTTGGTGGCGGGCGGTGGGGGAGCTTTAAGAGAGTTTGAATAAGTAAAACCAGAAATACAATGTCATTAGCATATCACAGGAAATAGTCAATTGATAACCTGGCAGAGAAAAAAAAAACAGGCACACCTGGGGAGACGGACATCCTAAGGATTATCGAGCAGTATGATGGGGATTACGATTTAATTCTCAATAGAATATCTGAGGATGTCCAGAAATACAAATTTAAGATAAAAAATTGTTGAGATAAGTTGGTTAATGGGGCACATCTCTGCACCTGACGGTTAAATAAAAGACACAAAGAATTGAAGGATGAGATGGACAATTTACAGAAGGAAAATGAAGGTTGGTAGGAGAACATTGGCATCCTGTACAATCAGTTACTCTGGGATCAGGAGCCCCATGATGGAGTATATTATCCACAGAGAAAATTAGAACAAATACTGGACCAAAACACTGAGTTACAGCCAGAAACTCCCAGACTAGGGGAGGAGTTAGAAGATGTGAGGAGGGGCTATGAGGGAATTAGACCCGTGTTAAAGCTCTGCCTCCCCTGAAGCTGACCACACCCTGTGTTGAGATAAAATCCGACAGTTTCAGACACAATCTGTCAACAGTGGGCAGTAGTGGCTGCTGTCTCCAAGCACAAAGCCAGATATCCCGGTTCTTCTTCAGACAACATATTTGTGAGCCTCACAGCCTCTGCTCAATCTCCTCCATACAAGGACGACAAGATAACTGGAAAATACCAGGGTGTGTGGTAACCTGGGCCTAAACTGCAGACCAGTCTAAGAACTAGACTAACCACAGTCACTGACAGTGAGAGAGATGTCACCACCACAACCACACACAGGTACCTGACAGCCGTTGAGTATATAGCTCTAAAGCAGGAACTGGGAATGGTGCATATGAGCAGCAGCTCCCTCGATCTGTGTGTTCTGTGTTCCAATATCCAAATTATTTATATATATCAGAAAAATATCAGTGGTCCAAGCACTGCCCCTTGGGGAAACACCACTGTCGGCCTTCTTCCAGTCCGAAAAAAGCAACTGTTTACCACAACTCACTGTTTTCTCTCATTAAGCCAGTTTATTTTTTTATCCAAGCTGACACTGACCCTCTTATTCCATGAGAATCAATGATCTGTCCAGCTGTTACAAAGAAACTAGAAGTTCAGAATAAAATTAAGTGAAATGCTAAATGCAACAGTTAACTAACTTTATTGTATTTAGTACTCTGGACAAGTAGTACTCCCTAAAACTGGACTCTGTGCAACTTACTGGATTTAAGGTTTAGGAAGAGAATTCCAGAGCTCAGGGAAGAGAACAGAAAGTGCTGGAAATACTCAGCTGGTCTGGCAGCATCGGCGCAGAGAGAAACAGAGTTAATGTTTCAGATCTGTGACACTTCATCAGAACTGGTAAACGTCAGAAATGATGATGTACAAGCTGCAGATGGTGGGATCATGGACCTCCTGCTTTCCACCACCCCCAATCCCTCACCCCAACCCTCCCCTTCTGATGTTATACTTTCCAATGATAACCCAATAATGCCAGCTTCCCAGTCACAGCAGCTCCATGAGATAGAAAGAGAGCAGCAGCACAGCACTGATGGTGAAGTCCCATCACTTGGTCTGACCCTCACAGTCACCAGATCAAATACTTACACTGCGTGTACCTTAGAGGCTGGTATAGAGTCAGAATCTGCACGTGGTGAGTCACCGATCACTAGTGAGCTGCAGCCAGTCCAGGGGGAAAGGATAGTCCATGTGTCAGATCACCGGAGGGCGAGGTCACAAACGAGTTATAATACACAGGACTCAGATGTGAACATTGCTGGAGCTGCTGCCCATGTCGAGGTGTTGAAATCCGAATCCGAGCCTTCAAGTCACAGAGCTGCACGAGGACGTCCTGCAAGGCCATCTGCGGTCACCCCCAGTGAAACTCAGCCATGCTGCAGCCACTGGGGAAACACTATGTAGGAGAACTAGGCAAGTTGAGGAAATCCACAAGACAGGCACTAAGGGAATACACAAGGGTGAATAGATCAGTTTTGTTTGTACAATTGGATGTGTTGTTGGATAAAGATGTTAATGAAAAGGCTTTTGTTGGTGGTTGCAGGATGGTGATAAAGGGGACACTGTGATGGGGCGTCTCAGATGGGTGTAATGGTGGAGTATGGGGGATCCAAGATGGGAAAGGGAGGTTGTCCGATGCGAACTAGAATCTTAGCAGGGACTGTCCGAAAGTCTGTCTGGGTCGAAGGCATCCAGGAAGTATACTCCCTGCCTCCTCCTCCTCCTGAGTCGGCCTCCGGATTCCTGGTGCCAATGCCTGTGTCCTCATGTTGGTGAGGATCATGAAGGGTGCAGCAGAACACCATGAACTTGAACACCTGATCCAGTGTGTACTGGAGGACTCCCCCCGAGCGGTTCAGACATCGGAACCATTGCTTCACCTGGTGGTTTTGTGTGGGGGAAGAGGTGTCTAGAGTTTAGAGGTCATGGGCCACATTCTGGCACTGCATGGAGGCCTGAAGTGTTGGGAATGGCTGACTGCTTCAGAATGAAGGTATGGTGGCTGCTGCCAGGATAGTGGACATTAACCAACATGATGTACTGGGTATGCTCACACACCAACTGTACATTAATGGAGTGAGAGTTGTTTCAGTTCCTGTGCCTCTCCCCATTGACATGGGGGCCCCGCAGAGATACCTACACCATCAGGAATTCTGCTATCCTGACAAAGCCACGGGACCTCTCATCCTGCTTCTCCCTGCTGAGGTAGCAGACGGTATAATTCACCTTACCCGACATAGGTGGTCTCCGTCACACAGCAGATACATCAATAGACAACATAGAGAGAGATAATGGATCCTTCAGCCGCTCTTGCCTGGATAAATCCAGATAAGAACATAAGAACTAGGAGCAGGAGTAGGCAGTTCAGCCCCTCGAACCTGTTCTGCCATTCAATATGATCATTGCTGATCTCATCTCGGCCTCTACTCCACTTTTCTGCCCGTTCTCCATAACGCTTCAACCCATTTCTAATAAAAATCTGTCTATCTCCTCCTTAAATTTACTCAATGTCCCGGCATCCACCGCACTATGGGGTAGTGAATTCCACAGACTCACGACTCTTTGAGGGAAGAAATTTCTCTTCATCTCTGTTTTATATCTGCACCCCCTTTATCCTAATACTATGACCTCTCGCTCTAGTTTGCCCCACGAGAGGAAACATCTTCTCTACGTCTACGTTATCAATCCTTTAATGATCTTATATACCCCATTAGATCTCATCTCATTCTTCTAAACTCTAGAGAGTAAAGGAATAAACTGCTTAATCTCTCTTCATAAGACAAACTCCTCATCCCTGGATTCAATCTCGTGACCCTCCTGTGAACTGTCTCCGATGCAACTACATCCATCCTCAAGTGAGCAGACCAAAACTGTCCGCAATACTCCAGCCGCGGTCTCATTAATGCCTTGTACAGTTGCAGCAACACTTCCCTACATTCTATTCCTTTAGCAATAAATGCCAACATTCAATTTGCTTTCCTTATCACCTGCTGTACCTGCAAACTAGTTTTCTGTGATTCATGCACGAGGGCACCCAGATCTCTCTGCACCGAAGTACTCTGAAGTTTCTCTCTATTTAGATAATAATTTACCTTTCTATTTTTCTGACCAAAATTGATAACCTCACACTTAACCACGTTAAACTCCATCTGCCAAATTTTGTCCCATTCCCCAAACCTATCCATATCAATTTGTAAATTTCTTATGTATTTATTGCAACTTACTAATCAATCTATTTTAGTGACATCTGCAAATTTGGCAATAGTACCTTCTATCCCTGCATCCGTCATTGAGATAGATTGTAAATAGTTGGGGCCCAAGGACCAAACCCTGTGGCACCCCACTAATTACATCTTGCCAACCAGAAAAAGACTCATTAATCCCGAATCTCTGTTTTCTGTTGGTTAGCCAATCATCTATCCAAGCTAACAAATTGCCCCTAACACCATGTGATCTTACCTTGTGTATTGTCCTTTTGTGTAGCACCTTATCAAATGCCTTCTGGAAGTCTAGATAGAATACATCCACAGGATCCCCATTTTCCACATTTCTTGTCACAGCTTCGAAGCAATCTGGCAAATTCGTCAAACACGATTTACCCTTCATAAAATCTGACTCTGATGGGTTGCTTTTGACTTTCTTAATGTCCTGTTATTACTTACTTAAAAATGGATTGTGACACTTTCCCAACGATAGATGTTAAACTAATTGGTCTACTGTTTCCTACATTAAGCCTCCCTCACTTTTTGGATTAGGGCGTTATACAGGCATTTTTCCAATCCACTGGAACCTTTCCCGCATGCAGGGAATCTTGGAATATTATAACCAATGGATCCACTATCTCCACTGCTATTTCCTTTAAGACCCTAAGATGTAGGCCATCAGGCCCTGGGGATTTGTCTGCCTTCAATCACAATAGTTTGTTCAGTACCTTTTCCCTCGTGACTTTTTTTTATTCATTCATGGGATGTGGGCGTCGCTGGCTAGGCCAGCATTTATTGCCCATCCCGAATTGCCCTTGAGAAGGTGGTGGTGAGCTGCCTTCTTGAAACGCTGCAGTCCACTTGGGTTAGGTATACCCACAATGCTGTTAGGAAAGGAGTTCCAGGATTTTGACCCAGCGATAGTAAAGGAACAGCGATATAGTTCCAAGTCAGGATGGTGTGTGACTTGGAGGGGAACTTTCAGGTGGTGGTGTTCCCAATCATTTTATACCCTTATCCTTCTAGTTGGTAGAGGTCGTGGGTTTGGAAGGTGCTGTCTAAGGAGCCTTGGTGCATTGCTGCAGTGCATCTTGTAGATGGTACACACTGCTGCTACTGTGCGTCGGTTGTGGAGGGAGTGAATGTTGGTGGAAGGGGGGGCCAATCAAGTAGGCTGCTTTGCTCTGGATGGTGTTGAGCTTCTTGAGTGTTGTTGGAGCTGCACCCATCCAGGCAAGTGGAGAGTATTCCATCACACTCCTGCCTTGTGCCTTGTAGATATTGGACAGGCTTTGGGGAGTCAGGAGGTCAGTTACTCGCCTCAGGATTCCTAGCGTCTGACCTGCTCTTGTAGCCACGGTAATTCTATGGCTACTCCAGTTCAGTTTCTGGCCAATGGTAGCCCCTAGGATGTTGATAGTGGGGGATTCAGCGATGGTAATGCCAGTGAATGTCAAAGGGAGATGGTTAGATTCTCTCTTGTTGGAATCGCTCATTACCTGGCACTTGTATGGCACGAATGTTATTTGACACTTAGCTCACGCCTGGATATTGTCCATGTCTTGGTGCATTTCTACACAGACTGCTTTTCAGTATCTGAGAAGTCACGAAGGGTGCTGAACATTGTTCAATCATCAGCGAACATCCCCACTTCTGACCTTATGATTGATGGAAGGTCATTGATGGATCAGCTGAAGATGGTTGGGCCGAGGACACTACCCTGAGGAACTCCTACAGTGATGTCCTGGAGATCAGATGATTGACCTCCATCAATCACAACCATCTTCCATTGCTCTAGTTTTGAATCCAGCCAGCGGAGGGCTTTCCCCTGATTCCCATTGACCTCAGTTTTGCTGGGGCTCCTTGATGCTATACTCGGTCAAATGCTGCCTTGATGTCAAGGTCAGTCACTCTCACCTCACCTCTTGAGTTCAGCTCTTTTGTTCATGTTTGAACAAAGGCTTTAATGAGGTCAGGAGCTGAATGGCCCTGGTGGAACCTAAACTGAGCATCACTGAACAGGTTGTTGCTAAGCAAGTGTCGTTTGATGGCACTGTTGAAGTCACCTTCCATCACTGTACTGATGATTGAGAGGAGGCTGATGGGGTGGTAATTGGCCGAGTTGGATTTGTCCTGCTTTTTGTGTCCAGGACATACCTGTGCAATTTTCCACATTGCAGGGTAGATGCCAGTGTTTTAGCTGTACTGGAACAGCTTGGCTAGGGGTGCGGCATGTTCTGGGCACAGGTCTTCAGTACTACTGCCAGAATATTGTCAGGGCACCATAGCTTTTTCAGTATCCAATGCCTTCAGTCTTTTCTTGATATCACGTGGAATGAATCGAATTAGCTGAAGTCTGTCATCTGTGATGCTGGGGACTTCAGGAAGAGGCCGAAATCAGCCTCAACTCGGCCCTTCTGGCTGAAGATTGTTGCAAATGCTTCAGCCTTAGCTTTCACAGTGATGTGCTGGGCTCCCTCATCATTGAGAATGGCGATCTTTGTGGAGCCACTTCCTCCAGGTAGTTGGATAATTGCCCACCACCATTCAGGGCTGGATGTGGCAGGACTGCAGAGCTTAGGCCTGATCCATTGCATCTGGGTTCGCTTAGCTCTGTTCACTTAGCTTACGCAGTTTTACATGCAGATAGTCCTGGGTCGTAGCTTCATCAGGTTGACACCTCATTTTGAGGTATGCCTAGTGCTGCTCCTAGCATGCCCTCCTGCACGCTTCATTGAACCAGGGTTGGTCTCCTAGCTTGATGGTAATGGTAGAATGGGGAATATGCCGGGCCATGAGGTTACAGATTGTGGTTGAGTACAATTCTGCTGCTGCTGATGGCACACGACGCCTCATGGATGTCCAGTTTTGCATTGCTAGATCTGTTCGAAATCTGTCCCATTTAGCACGGTGGTAGTGCCAAACAACACGATGGAGGGAATCCCAAATGGGAAGTTGGGACTTTATCTCCACAAGGTCTGTGCAGTGGTCACTCCTACCAACACTCTCATGGACAGATGCATCTGCGGCAGGCAGATTGGTGAGGACGAGGTCACTAGAGGTGCTGCCGAGCCACTCTTGGTGATGGACATTGAAGTCCCCCACCCAGAATACATTTTGTGCCCTCGCCACCCTCAGTGCTTCCTCCAAGTGCTGTTCAACATTGAGGAATACTGACTCATCAGCTGAGCGAGGGCGCTAGGTGGTAATCAGCAGGAGGTTTCCTTGTCCATGTTTGATCTGATGCCATGAGACTTCGTGGGGTCCAGGGTCGTTGTTGAGGGCAAATCCGTCCCTTCTGTATGCCACTGTACCTCTGCTGGGTCTGTCCTGCCGGTGGGACAGGACATACCCAGGGATGATGATGGCAGTGTCTGAGACATTGCCCGTGAGTATGGCTTTGTCAGGCTGTTGCTTGAATAGTCTGTGGGAGAGCTCTCCCAACTTCGGCTGGGCTCCCAACAAGCCCCCAGATGTTAGTCAGGAGGACTTCGCAGGGTGGACAGGGCTGGGTTTGCCGTGGTCGTTCCCGGTCAATGCTGGGTGGTCCGTCCAGTTTCATTCCTTTTTATTGACTTCGTAGTAGTTAGTTACAACTGAGTGGCTTGCTCTGCCACGTCAGAGGGCATGTAAGAGTCAATCATATTGCTGTGGGTATGGAGTCAGGGTATGGACAGCAGATTACTTTCCATTAAGGACATTAGTGAACCAGATGGGTTTTTACAACAATCGACAATGGTTTCATGGCCATCACCAAACTAGCTTTTAATTCCAGATTTATTAATTGAATTCAAAGTCCACCTTCTGCTGTGGTGGGATTCGAACCCATGTCCCCAGAACAATACCCTGGGTCCCTGGTTTATTAGTCCAGTGACAATACCACTACACCACCGCCTCCCCATATTATGATTGTTCTAAATTCCTATCTTTCTGTAACTTCTGCATTACCTGTTACTATTGGGATGCTACTAGTGTCCTCCACCGTGAAAACTGAGGCAAAATACTGATTTAGTGTCTCCGCCATTTCTTTGTCCCCCTCTATCAACATCCCAGTCTCATCCTCCAAGGGACCAATATTCACTTTAGCTACTCTCTTACCTTTCATATACTTAAAGAAGCTTTTGCTATCCGCGTTTATATTTTGTGCTAATTTTCTTTCATAATGTACTTTTTCACTTTTTATTTATTTTTTCGTAACCCTTTGTTGATCTTTAAATATTTCCCAATCCTCCAGCCTGCCAGTGGCCTTTGCAATATGGTAAGCCTTAGTCTTTGTCTTTATGTTATCCTTAACTTCCTTGCTTAGCCATGGATGTCTTTCCCCCTCTTCAAATCTTTCTTCCTCTTTGGAATACATTTTAGTTGGGAGGAATTGAATTTCTCCTGAAACATCTGCCACTGCCCATCAACTTTCCTCCCTTTTAGTCTTCCTGCCCAGTCCACGAGGGCCAAATCAGTCCTCATGTCTATGTAATTACCTTTGTTTGACTCCAGAACGCTGGAGCGGGACTCCAGTTTCTCGCCCTCAAAATGGATTTGAAATTCCAGCAAGCTATGATCACTGTTCCGTAGAGGATCCTTAACTATGAGATCATTAATTAATCCCACCTCATTTCACAATGCCAAATCTAGAATAGCCTGCTCCCTAGTTGGTTCCACAACATAATGCTCCAAAAAACAATCTCTAATGCATTCAATGAACTCTCCCTCGGGGCTACCTTTGCCAATTTGACTAATCCAGTCTATATACATATTAAAATCACCATTGCCGTACCTTTCTCACAAGTTCTCACAGTATTTCTTGGTTTATACTGTTCCCCACTGCGGGACTACTGTTTGGGGAACTATAGATTACTCCCACCAGGGACTTCTTCCCCTTTCTATTACTTATTTCTATGCACACTGAATCTACGTCTTGATCTCCAGCGCCTATATCATTTCTCACCATAGCACTGATATTTTTCTTTACTAACAATGCTACACCTCTTCCTTTTCCTTCCTGTCTATCCTTCCAAAATACTAAGTACCCTTGGATATTCAATTCCCAAACCTGAATTCCCTGCAACCATGTATCAGTCATCGCCAATAAATCATACCCATTCGTCTTCATTTGTGCTGTTAACTCATTTATTTTATTCCGAATGATTCCTGCATTCAGATACAAAGCTTTTAAGTTTGTTTGATTATCAATTTTCAAAGATACATCGAAGTCCAATGAAAGTCAGACCATATCAACCATTGACAGCTCCGTCCTCATCCTTGTGTGAGGCTTCAGTTCATGTTACAGGAGTGGACACGGCTCTGTGACCACCTCCTTATTGATTCTGATTCACCTCACACACTGCTCCTGGGTTAGGTGTAGGTGGGAAAAGTGCTCTTGGAAAACCCAGGCTGGGTAGGGAAGAACACCTTTGTCCTCCCGCTTTACAGAGCTTCCCCTCTCTGCAGCCTCTGCTCCATTTGTTGGTCATGTTACAGACCCAGAGGCACTGTAACTACAGTCCCCATACCTCGTCCAGAGTTGGGTCACAAATCCTCTTTTTTCACTGAATCTTTGCAGCAGCTCCCAACACGACCACCAGAAAACCATTCACAGCACCGCCACTAACTTTACAATAGCAGAAGTAAGTCAAAAGCCCCTCACCTGTAAGTTGGATGTCTGGTCCTTTGAAATAACACTAGAGGAGGTTCTTCATGCTGCTGAATGTACTTTCAGCTGAGAGTACTAACACAGGCAGTCAGTGGCCATGCACAGACAAAGTGTCAAAGATATACATCAAAGATGTCGGATTAGCTGATTGACGTCAATTCAAACCCTTCCTCACACTAACAGCACATGCATGGTATACCCAGGCTAGATCCCTTCCCAGCATGGGGCACTATGCTGGACACATGAGAAGTGGCTGGCTGTGCAGTGCACATCATTTTCTCTATCCAGGTTTCATCGCATTGGCACCAGTGCTGCCACAGAGTGAAAATCACAGCAGAGGAAGATATAGAGTGAAAGCAACTCACTTCAAAAAGGGAAATGGGAAAAGACTTGACGGCATAATGTTTTCAATAATATGTGAAATGGAAGGGAAATGGGACTAATTGGAAGGGTGAGACCATGAGAATATTAAAATTAAGGTGCTGCCAGACCGGGAGCCAATGTAGATCAGTGAGTACAGGGGTGATGGGTGATCAGGATTTGGTGTGAGTTAGGATACAGTCAGCAGAGGTTTATAACTGGGAGGGTGACCAGGATAGAATTGGAATAGTCAAGTGTGGATTTAACAAAGGCACAGATGAGGGCTTATTCAGCAGATGGGCTGAGGCAGAGGTGATGATGGATGATGTTACAGAGGTGGTAGTAGGTCGGGTTGGTGTGGGGGGGAATATGGCGATGAACTCATCTCAGGTATAAATATAAAACAGAGGTTCCAAACAGTCTCTTTCAGCCTCAGACATTGGATAGGTAGGGGAATACAGATAGTGGATATAGTGTGGACTTTGTGACAGAGACTGAACACAGTGTCTTACGTCTTCCAAAGATTTACATGACAAGAAAACTCAATCAGTGAAATGTGGTTTATAGATCTAATGGTTGGATACAGAGACTTACCAGGGACACCAATAATAGCAAGGATGGGATAGTAAATCGTTTCAATCATTTTCAGAGCATAATAGATCCGAAATTCTAATATCATCCAAACATAATCAGCAGTAACCAAGCCAAACCAAAAGGAGAAAGTCCTGCTGTCCATTGTTGTAATATTCCAATCTATTGTCCTCAGATTCTGACCCATTGTTGCAATATTGCTATCTATTGTTCGGAGATTCTGATCGATCTTCTCGCTCTCTCTCTGCAGCCATGGATCTCTGTTAGTGCCGGGGGTAATGCTCCCACTGACACTATGAGTTAACACATTGAAAGGACTCCCTTATTAATAGAACAGGGAAAACCTCCAGTGACACAATTAGTGTCCATAGTGACTGACATTAATTACAGTCAATGAACAAACAGGTTCAGTTAACCCCTTTTTCTCCAACAATTTTTGTACCACAATAGTGTGGAAGTGTTCCTATGTCTAGTTGGGATATATGAGGTTTGTTGAAAAAAGGAATGGTGGAAATAGCAGAGGCACTGGCCAGAAGCTTTCAATCCTCCTTGGATCTGGGAGTGCTGACAGAGGACTGGAGGGTTGTAAATGTTACAACCTGCTTACAAAAGGAGACATGAACTGAACCCTGCAACTACTGACCAGTCAGTCTAATGTCAGTGGTTGGAAATTTCTAGAGGCCATAACCCTGTACAAACATATATCTTTCTTGGAAAAACATGGTATAATAAATAACAAACAGCACGGATAGGTTAATGACCAACCACGTCTGATAATCATAATCAAGTTCGTTGATAACATAACTGAGTGTTGAAGAGGATAGTGTGTTTTATGTTATGTTTACGGACTTTCAAAAGGCCTGTGATCAAATGACATGTCATAGACTTGTTATGAAAATTTTGGAATAGCAATTTTTTAAAGTGTGAAAATAGATAAGTCCCCTGGGCCAGATGGGATTTATCCTAGGATTCTCTGGGAAGCCAGGGAGGAGATTGCAGAGCTTTTGTCCTTGATCTCTACATCGTTATTGTCGACAGGAATAGTGCCGGAAGACTGGAGGATACCAAATGTTGTCCCCTTGTTCAAGAAGGGGAGTAGAGACAGCCCTAGTAATTATAGACCTGTGAGCCTTACTTGCATTGTGGGTAAAATGTTGGAAAAGGTTATAAGAGATAGGAATTATAATCATCTTGAAAAGAATAAGTTCATTAGCGATAGTCAGCACGGTTTTGTGAAGGGTAGGTCGTGCCTCACAAACCTTATTGAGTTTTTTGAGAAGGTGACCAGACAGGTGGATGAGGGTAAAGCAGTGGATGTGGTGTATATGGATTTCAGTAAGGCGTTTGATAAGGTTCCCCACGGTAGGCTATTGCAGAAAATACGGAAGTATGGGATTGAAGGTGATTAAGAGCTTTGGATCAGAAATTAGCTAGCTGAAAGAAGACAGAGGGTGGTGGTTGATGGCAAATGTTCATCCTGGAGTTTAGTTAATAGTGGTGTACCGCAAGGAATGTTTTGGGGCCACTGCTGTTTGTCATTTTTATAAATGACCTGGATGAGAGTGTGGACGAGTGGGTTAGTAAATTTGCGGATGACACGAAGGTCGGTGGAGTTGTGGATAGTGCCGAAGGATGTTGCCGGTTACAGAGGGACATAGATAGGCTGCGGAGCTGGGCTGAGAGATGGCAAATGGAGTTTAATGCGGAAAAGTGTGAGGTGATTCACTTTGGAAGGAGTAACAGGAATGCAGAGTACTGGGCTACTGGGAAGATTCTTGGTAGTGTAGATGAACAGAGAGATCTTGGTGTCCAGGTACATAAATCCCTGAAAGTTGCCACCCAGGTTAATAGGGCTGTTAAGAAGGCATATGGTGTGTCAGCTTTTATTAGTAGGGGGATCGAGTTTCGGAGCCACGAGGTCATGCTGCAGCTGTACAAAACTCTGGTGCGGCCGCACCTGGGGTATTGCGTACAGTTCTGGTCACCGCATTATAGGAAGGATGTGGAAGCTTTGGAAAGGGTGCAGAGGAGATTTACTAGGATGTTGCCTGGTATGGAGTGAAGGTGTTACGAGGAAAGGCTGTGGGACTTGAGGTTGTTTTCGTTGGAGAGAAGGAGGAGGAGAGGTGACTTAATAGAGACATATAAGATAATCAGAGGGTTAGATAGGGTGGGTAGTGAGAGTCTATTTCCCCGGATGGTGATGACAAACACGAGGGGACATAGCTTTAAGTTGAGGGGTGATAGATATAGGACAGATGTCAGAGGTAGTTTCTTTACTCAGAGAGTAGTAGGGGCGTGGAACGCCCTGCCTGCAACAGTAGTGGACTCGCATACTTTCAGGGGATTTAAGTGGTCATTGGATAGACATATGGATGAAAATGGAATAGTGTAGGTCAGATGGTTTCACAGGTCGGCTCAACATCGAGGGCCGAAGGGCCTGTACTGCGCTGTAATATTCTATGTTCTATGTTCTATGAAAAATGGAGCACATGGATTAATGTGACAGTCATAGCGTGGATATGACACTGACTCAGGGACAGAAAGTAGAGAGAAGTTATGAACGGTCCTTGTTCTGACTGGTGGAGGGGGAGTATTCAGTGTTGTTTCTCAGGGGTTAGTATTAGAATCAGTGCTTTTCCTGACTTGTAGATAGATGGACAAGTGATAGAGACTTGTACGTAAAAAAAGATAATTTCAATGCTTGCAGATGACATGAAACTCATAAATAAGGATGGCAATGGCGCAGACCACAGAATTATCCAATCTCACTGACTTAAATTTATTATAGACTCTAATACAAATTAAAAATTATTTATCACTCTCTCTTACTTATTTGTGTGATTTGCCTATGAGTGTGCGCTTGAATGTGCACCGTATATTTTTATTATTTTATTCAGATCCAGTTTAGATTCTTAAGTATAATAAACTCACCTCTTGTTTAAACTCAAGAAAACCTGTCCGATTGGTTCTTTCACGATCACAATAAAGGTAAAAGGTAAAATACTCACTGAGGTAGTCAGCACGTGCACTGCTAAAAAGGAACAAATCCAGTTGCGAACAAATGAAAGATAGGACAAGAGGGGAGACTGAGACCTCTCCTCACCAGCTGTAACTGAAATGTGGAGGTTCTCGAGATCGTAACCCAACGACAAACGAGAAATTGGAAGTGTCATAGAGTCACAGAGTTATACAGGACAGAAACAGTCCATTCGGACCAGTGTGTCCTTGCCGACCATCAAGCCTGTCCATTTTAATCCCATTTTCCAGCACCAGTCCAGTAACCTTGTATGCTATGGCACTTCAAGTGCTAATCTAAATACTTCTTAAATCTTGTAAGGGTCCTGCCTCTTCCACCCCTTCAGGTAGTGTGTTCCTGATTCCAACCACCCTCTCGGTGAATTTTTCTCCCTCAAATCACCTCTCAACCGCCTGCCCCTTAACTTAAATCAATGCCCCATGGTTACTGACACCTCCACGAATGGAAAAGATTTCTTCCTATCTACCCTATCTGTGCCCTCATAATTTGTCGTGCTTTCCGTCTCTCACTCTTTTCGAATAAAGGAAGTAGATTCGCAATAAGGGAGTTACATATAGAGTGAAGTAACTTGGTGCAGGCGAAAACCCCTCTCTGTTGAAAAGTTGAGTAATGTAGCAGGACAGTTAGGGATTACTCTCCATCCAAAGCTAGGAAACCCGAAATCCTAAGACTTGTGGCCAACCATTTTTCACTTGAAGCTGAAGACTCAAACAGAGTTAGAATCACTAACAGATAGAGTAATGTTAGCTAAGGTAAAACTAGAACAGAAGAGACTAGAATTAGAATTCCAGAGAGCGTGAGAAAGAGCAGAGTGATTGTCAAGAAAGGGAAAAAGTAAGAGTGTTCCAGATGGAGAAGGAGGAAAGGGAGTTAAGTTGGCTCAAACAACTCGATGAAGACCCAGTGCATCTGGTGAAGGCACAGCTAGTGTGGGAGCTGCCCCCAGCTCAGGACCGTGTTCTGAACTCTTAAACTTCTCCCAGTTCATTCCAAAGTTCAATGAGGAGGTTGTGAGAGAATTTTTCATCACTTTTGATAAGCTTGCAAAGCAGCTGAAATGGCCGGAAGACAGCTGGATGCTGTTTTTACAAAACATAATAACAGGGAAAGCCCATGGGGTTTATTCACTGCTGCCAGATAAAAGTTCATTAGATTATGAGGTGACTAAAAATGCTATCCTGGGTGTACATGAGATAGTATCGGAAGTGAACCGCCAATGATTCTGAACCCTCGGAAAGCAGCCTGACTAAACTGACCTCGAGTTTGAAGGAGTTACGCAGCTAAGGAATATAGGAACATAGGAGCTGAATTCAACCATTCAGCCCATCGATCCTGCTCGACTATTCAATATGATCCTGGCTGATCATCCTCTTCAATGCCTTTTCCCCACACTATCCTCATATCCCCTTCTGTCAGTGGTATATAGAAATCTGTCAATCTCTGTTTTAAACATACTCAATGACTGCGCTTCCATAGCCCTCTGGGTTAGAGAATTCCAAAGGTTCACAACCCTCTGAGTAAAGAAATTACTCTTCATCTCTGTCCTAAGTGGCTTTGAAATTGTGTCCCTTGGTTCTGGCTCCCCAACCAGGGGAAACATCTTAGCTGCCTTGTCTATCCCTTTAAGTATTTTGTAGGTTTCAATGAGATCACCGTTCATTCTTCGAAACTCGAGAGAATACATGTTCAGTTTCTTCAATCTCTTTCCGTAGAACAGTCCCGCCATCCCAGGAACAAGTCTGGTGAACCTTTGTTGCAGTCCCTCTATGGTCATAATATCCTTCCTCAGATAAGGGGACCAAAACTGCACACAGTACTCCAGGTGCGATCTAACCAAGGTTCTATGCAATTGAATCAAGACTTCACAACTCCTGTATTCAAATCCTCCAGCGATAAAAGTAACACACATTAGCCTTCCTAAATGCTTGCTGCACCTGCATGTTAGCTTTAAGTGACCTATTGACAAGGACACCCAGGTCCCTTTGTACATCCACACTTTCTCATCTCTTACCATTTAAGAAATACTCTGCACATCTATTCATTCTACCCAAGTGGCCCACCTCACAGTTTTCCACATTATATTCCATCAACCATGTTCTTGCCCACTCACTAAGTCTGTCCAAATCCCCTTGAAGCCGTTTTGCATCTTCCTCATAACTCACATTCCCACCTAGTTTTGTGTCCTCTGCAAACTTGAACATATTTCTTTGGTCCCCATATCCAAATCATCGATATATATTGTGAACAGCTGGGGCCCAAGCACACATCCCTTTGGCACCCCACTAGTCACATCCTGCCAACGCAAGAATGGCCCGTTTATTCCTACTCTCTGTTTCCTGCCTGTTAACCAAGCCCTACTGCATGTCTGTATATTACCTCCTTTCCCATGTGTTTTAATTTTGCTTACCAAGCTCCTGTGGTGCACTTTATCAAATGCATTCTGAAAATCCACCGGCTCCCCTTTTCTATTCTGTGAGTAACATCCTAAAAAACTCCAACAGGTTCGGCATGAATGATTTCCTATTCATAAATCCATGTTGACTCTGCCCAATCAGATCCATTTATCACATACTTTAGAATAGATTCTAGCACTTTCCCTCGTACTAATGGAAGCCTAACAGGTCTGTAATTCCCAATTTTCTCTTTCCCTCCCTTCTTAAATAGTGGGGTGACAGTTGCGACCTTCCAATCTGCAGGAAGCGTTCCAGAATTGATGGAATTTTGAAAGTGGATCACCAATATGTCTACAATCCCCATAACTACTTCCTTCAACACTCTGGGATGTAGAATATCAGATCTTGATGAATTATCAACCTTCAGCACGATTAAATTCACCAATACAACTTCTTACTAATACTAATTTCCCTCAATTCCTCATTCTCCCAAATCCCTTGGATCTCTAATTCTGGGAGATATCTTGCATCTTCCACAGTGAAGAAAGACACAAGATAATCATTTAGCTTCTCTGCCATTTCTCTATTCTCCATTATAAATTCTCCTGACTCTGCCTGTAATGGACCCACATTTGTTTTTGCTAAATGCTTCCTTTATACGTACCTATAGAAGATTTTGCAATGCATTTTTGAGTTTACTTTAGACCAGTAGATATGGTCACTCAAGACAGAGCCCACATATAAAAACCTTAGAATGGTGATCCTTCTCCAGGAGTTTCCACTGTATTAAGGCAGGCCACCTCCCATTAAAACCCACATAGAGGAACAAAAGGTTCAAAGAGCCAGACAGGTTGCAATTCTGGCCGATGACTTTTCCTTGGTACACAAGGCCTTACCCCAAATGTAAACACTTCCCCAGTCACTCCAAAGACCCGAGAATAAAAGGTGGGAGGGTGATCGGAGCCCAACAGCCATGGGCAAGAAGGAAAGGCTGGACACACAGGGGACCCTCCTCAGGCCAAATTGGATATTACTGAGAGCAGGAGGAATGGCCGAGACCTGTGTGTTTCCACTGTAATAAGGCAGGTCACCATCGAGCTGAATGCTGGAAGTTATGGGAAAACCTGTAGCGTTAATCAGGGTCCACCAGATCAGTGCAGGAAAAGGGGCCCTGATGGAAAGCACGGCAGATCAGGCTGTGTCTTTGCATCAATCAGACCCAGTAAACCTACCACTGAAATTGCGGGAAAACTTAACAAAATCCCTGAGAGTTACCAGAATGTTTTCCCAAGGAAAGGTGACCCCATACACCTCGACTGAGGCAAGCATTTCCATAGTCATTTTCAGGGATACAGGGGCCACCCAATCCCTTCTGCTGGGAAAATACATGACCTTTCCTCCAGAGAGTGCAGTGAATGCTAGAGTGTTAGCGAATGGTATCGGAAGACAGTATATGCACCTTAATATGAGCTGCACTTGGAGTGTGACCCAGTTTCAGGACTGGTAACCAACGGGATTGTCCCTAGTTTATCAGTGTATGGGTCGACCTGCTCCTGGGTAATGCTCTGACAGGGGAAAAGGTGGTAGCTTCCCCAGTAGTTCTTTAGAGACCAAAAGAGGTCCGGGAGATAGAGCAGTTACAGATGAAGGTCCTCGGCATTCTCCCTGATTGTGTGGTGACTCGGTCCATGGCCAAACAATCCCCTGGCCTAACACTGCAGACGGATGACCCTACTGTCTGCTTGTCTGAAACCTTCTTTGGGATGTTAGAGGACCCAAAGGATGTGTTAAACAGATTTTCCTTAGTTGAGCCTCAACAACCTGACCCAGTGTTAAAAAGTAGCACAGACTGTCCAAACTAAAACTGAAGCAGAGGGAGCTGCAGAGTGTTACTATTTAAAGAATGAGGTGCTGATGAGGAAGTGTAGACCTCCTGACAGACCTGTGGATGAAGAATGGACAGTGGTTCACCAGATAGTGGTGCCACTGAGGTACCTTAATATTTCTTCAAGAATGGCCCACGAGATTCCAATGACTGGACATGTCATTGCATGAAAAATCAAAGCCCGCATAAGACAGTATTTTGACTGGTCACAACTCCACAAAGATGTGATGGAGTTCTGTAAAACTGCTCACACATGTCAGGTTCTGGGGAAGTCCCAACCTGCAATAAAACCTGCACCCCTAATTCCCATACCAACTTTTGGGGAACCCTTAAACATAATGCTGGTGGATTGTGTGGGACAACTGCTGAAAACAAAACGGGACTACCAGTGTCTTCTCACCATTATGGATGTGGTGACCCGATTCCCAGAGGCCATTCGCCCGAAGAACCATCTCTGCCAAGGTAGTGGTGGAGGGGCTAACCCAATTCTTTACTCGATCTGGGCTGTCTGCTGAGATCCGGGTGGACCAGGGCACACATTTTACGTCCAGTATTTTTGAAAAGGTCATGGGTATTCTGGACATAACCTAGCTAAAGTCCGCAGTCTATCACCCACTGTCACAAGGGGCTTTGGAGCAGTACCACCAGATCCTAAAGACAATGATCAGGCCATACTGCTATGAGTTACCCCATGACTGGGACAAAGGGTTGGGATTTCTCCTGTTGGATACCAGGGACTTATCCAATGATTCCACTGGCTTTAGTCTCTTTGAATTAGTTTATGGACACAAGGTGAGAGGTCCTCTTAAACGAATCAAGGAGAGGTTTTTGGGACACAGGGATGAGTCTTCCATTTTAGACGATATTTCCATGCTCTGGGAGCGGCTCACGAGAGCCTGTGCAATGGCTCAGGAACACCTAAAAATCTCCCAGGCAGCTATGAAAAGATAAGCAGACAAAAATGTCAAGGCTGGAACGTTTCAGCCCAGAGACCATGTATTGTGACTACTCCCAATTCAGGGTGAACCCCTGAAATCCCAGTTCAGTGGTTCATATCGAGTGACAAAAGGAATACTCAGGTAAATTATTCAATTGACACCCAGACGAAAGGAAAACAAGTAAAGGCTGTGGAGGGGACAGACAAGTACAGATCTGTCAGACAGTCAGGAGGGAAGGATTGGAAAGGACAGTGAGGACAGGTTAGAGGAGGGCCAGGAGGATTCCCAACTAGAATCCCCGACTCTCCGATTAGTCAACCCTGAAATGTTAGAAAGATCAGACCCCACGCTCTCCTCCTTAAATGCAGGTCAAAGAGGCACCCTAAAAAGGCTGAGAACAGCATTTACAGAAAAGCGCAAAAGCAAGGAAAGTTCCCAAAAACGGTGCCAATGGTGTGGGAGATGCCTTAACTAGTCAAAGTGCCGCAAGAGAGTGCAGTGAACGTTGGACAGACACTTGCGAGCGGTAATGTCCCCAAGGACATAGGGCAGATCAGAAAAAAGATGCTCCCCATAGTAAAGGGAAAAGGGAACGGAAAACACCCTAAAGTAAACAGCACTTGTGTTCCTCACCAGAAAGCTAAAAGTAAGATCAGTGTGGATCTACCCACTGAAGAACCCAATGATCAGGTCCCAAACCCAAAGCTCATCAAACCCAACAATTTCAAAGCAGAACTCAGCAAGAACAGCCAGAATCAAACCTGACACATAACCATTCTAGGCAAAACTCCAACACAATTAGATCAGTACACCTGTAACAGACAATGTCAGCTGCAGTAAATCCAAGATTAATGTGTGAATTTGTGAAGTTATTATTGAGCATGAATGTGGGTTTCCTTCTATTTCTTCCCACAATTCTGTCATGAAATGTTCCTATTCTCACTTTTCTTTCCATGTGCTGCGGCGGTTTCAAGATAACATGATGTGCCAAATGAGGAATTTTAATTCATCAGTTGGAAACTTACACCAAACATTTAATGGAGAAAATCCTGCAGTTAACCTTGAAAAAACTGGCAGCCAAGATGGCCACCACAATTGTTATCTGAAACACCTTTTCACATTCCAAGGCCTCCAACAGGAGACACATATCTTATGAGCCTGGACCTAAATCACTGGCTTGCTCTAGTGATTGAATTACCTAAGCTTACAATCATTAACACGGCATACGAGGCCATCCTGACACATTGACTTTGAAAGAGCAATCTTCTCCAACAGTAAATAGTGGTATTCTGAGCCCTGGGGAGATATAATTTCTAATCTTGAATCTCATTATAAGGGTACAAAGATTACAATGCGGCAGTCATGAGACCTTCTGTCCATCTCTGTGAAAGCTGGGAATTTCCCCTGGACAAAGACACACAAGCCAGTGATTCAAACTGTGCAGAAGCAGAAGGGCTGTGCCCTCGCCCCCCTACCCCCCACCCCCACACCTCTCAGTCCGTCTCTCTCTCCAGATAACATCACAAGTTTAAAAAAAACACGCGACTGTGGGCCCTCCAAGCTTCCGATAGCTGCAGATGGAGTAACCAGGGGAAGAAAGCCACCTGCAGATCTGCCTCCAAGAAAACACTGAGCCATGTGTGCCTGCCACAAATGCACTTCAACCAGCCAAAAACTTCAGGAATACAATTTCAGCCAGAAGACCACCGAATCGTCCAACCTCACAGAATAACAAAGAAGAAAGAACAAAGAACAGTACAGCACAGGAACAGGCCATTCGGCCCTCCAAGCCTGCACCGATCTTGATGCCTGCCTAAACTAAATCCTTCTGCACTTCCGGGGCCCATATCCCTCTATTCCCATCCTGTTCATGTATTTGTCAAGATGTCTCTTAAACGTCGCTATCGTACCTGCTTCCACCACCTCCCCTGGCAGCAAGTTCCAGGCACTCACCACCCTCTGTGTAAAAAACTTGCCTCGCACATCCCCTCTAAACTTTGCACCTCGTACCTTAAACCTATGTCCCCTAGTAACTGACTCTTCCACCCTGAGAAAAAGCTTCTGACTATCCACTCTGTCCATGCCGCTCATAACTTTGTAAACCTCGATCATGTCAGCTACCAGGAAAGGTTGTATAGTCTGGGGCTGTTCTCCTTGGAACAGAGAAGGCAGAGGGGAAATGTGATTCAAATGTACAAAATTGCGTGGGGCCTGGATAGAGTGGAGGTGAAGGGTCGATTCACCTTAGCAGAGAGATCAGTGACGATGTGGCATAGATTTAAAATGCTTGGTAGAAAGACTATAGAGGAGATGAGGACTTTACTTTCTCCCAGAGGGTGGTGGGAGTCTGGAATTCATTGCCCGAAAGGGTAGTTGAGGCAGGAACCCACAACTCATTCCAAACGGAATATGCACCTCATGTGTCATAATCTATCAAAAGCTGGAAGGTGGGATTAGAATGGGTGGATCGTTTTCAGCTGGCATTGACACGATGCGCCAAGTGGTCTCTTTATGTGCTATAAACTTTCTATGATTCTAAGATGCAACGTAGGCAATGTTGAAAGACGAGGTAGGTCAGATACTAGAATGGCTTAAAATTGAGAAAGAGGAAGTATTAGATAAGCTATCTGTACTTAAAGTGGATAAAAACCAGGACCAGATAACATGCATCCAAGGATACTGAGGGAAGTGAGGGTGGAAATCGCTGACCATAATGTTCAATCTTCCTTAGACTCGGGGGTGATGACAGAGGGCTGGAGAATTGCAAACGTCACACCCTTGTTCAAAAGAGGGTGTAAAGTTAAGCCCAGCCACTACAGGCCAGTCAGTTGAGCTGCAGTGGTGGGAAAACTTCTAGAAAAAATAATTTGGGACAAAATTAATAGTCACATGGACAAATGCGAGTTAATAAAGAAAAGCCAGCATGGATTTCTTAAGGGAAAGTCATGTTTAACTAACTTGCTGGAGTTTTTTGAGGTGGTAACAGAGAGAGTTGATGAAGGCAATGAGGTTGATGGGCTTTACATGGACTTTCATGTAACAGTCTATTCAGATTCAATTGAACCATTACTTCGATCTTGGAATTCAGAGTAGAATCTCAAAATTTGCCGATGACACCAAACTTGGAGGAGTGGTAAACAGTGAGGATGATATAAACTGCCTACAACAGGATAGAGATAGGCTATCAGAATGGGCAGAGAAGTGGCAGGTGGAATTTAATACAGAGGAGTGTGAGGTGATGCATTTTGGCAGGAACAATAGTGTGAGGCTATGCAGACAGAATGGTACAGTTCTAAAGAGTGTGAAGGAACAGATGGACCTGTGTGTGGATGTGCAGAGATCTCTGAAGGTGGCAGGACATATTGAGAGAATGACTACAAAGCATATGAGATCTTGAGCTTCTTAAATAGAGGCATAGAGTACAAAGCAGTAAGTTATGCTGAAAATGTATACAACTCTGGTTAGGCCCCAAGTGGAGTATTGTGTCCAGCTCTGGTCATCATACTTTAGGAAGGATGTGACTGTCCTTGAGAGGGTGCAGAGGAGATTTACCAGAATTGTTCCAGGGATGGGGTTTTTGTTACAATACTAAGTTGGAAAAGCTGGGGTTGTTCTCCCTGGAGTAATTGCGATTGAGGGAATATTTCCTAGAAGTGTATAAGATTATAAGAGAATCATAGAGAATCACAGAGTTGTTACAGCACAGATGGAGCTCATTCAGCCCATTGCATCTGCACCTGTTCTCCGAGTGAGTAATTCACTTAACGCCATTTCCCTGCCTTTCCCCCATAATCCTACACATTCTTCCTTTTCAGGTGTCTAAATAATTCCCTTTCGAATGTGTCAAGTGAACCTCTTTCAATCACACTCTCTGACAGTGCATTCCAGATCCTAACCACTAACTTGTGAAAGTGTTTTCCTCATGTTGGCATTGCTATTTTTAAAACCAAATACATTAAATCTCAACCCATCCGTTCTTGATCGTTTGGCGAGTGGGAACAGTTTTTCCCTACCTACTCTGTCCAGACCCCTCATGATTTTGAAAGGTTTAGATAAGATATAGACAAGGAAAAACTGTTCCCATTAACTGATGAAACACTGGCCAGGGAACACAGATGGAAGGTCTTGGGTAAGAGATGCAGGGGGAATATGAGGAAGAGTTTTTTTACACAGTGGATGTTAATGAGCTGGAACTCATTGCCCATGAGGGTGGTGGAAGCCGAGGCTATCAATGATTTAGGAACATAGGACCATAAGAGCAGGAGTAGGCCATTCAGCCCATCCAGCCTGACCTGCCATTCAATATGATCGTGGCTCATCATCCACTTCAATGCCTTTTCCCCACACTATCCTCATATCCTTTTATCTCATTGATATTTAGAAATGTGTCAATCTCTGCTTTGAACATAAACAATGACTGAGCTTCCACAGCCCTCTAGGGTAGAGAAATCCAAAGATTCACAACCCTCTGAGTAGTGAAATGTTTCCTCATCTCTGTCCTAAGTGGCTTCCCACTTATTTCGAAATTGTGTCTGCTAATTCTAGATTCCCCAACCAGGGGTAACATCTTAGCTGCATCTACCCTGTCTATCTCCTAAAGTATTTTGTAGGTTTCAATGAGATCACCTCTCATTCTTCGAAACTCTAGAGAATAGTTTCCCCAATCTCTCTTCATAGGACAGTCCCGCCATCCCAGGAACAAGTCTGATAAACCGTCGTTGCACTCCCTCTATGGCAATAATATCCTTCCGACGGGCGGCACAGTGGCGCAGTGGTTAGCACCGTAGCCTCACAGCTCCAGGCACCTGGGTTCGATTCTGGGTTCTGCCTGTGTGGAGTTTGCAAGTTCTCCCTGTGTTTGCGTGGGTTTTAGCCGGGTGCTCCGGTTTCCTCCCACATCCAAAGACTTGCAGGTGATAGGTAAATTGGCCATTGTAAATTGCCCCTAGTGTAGGGAGGTGATAGGGAATATGGGATTGCTGTAGGGTTAGTATAAATGGGTGGTTGTTGGTTGGCACAGACTCGGTGGGCCGAAGGGCCAGTTTCAGTGCTGTATCTCTAAAGTAAGGGGACTAAAACTGCGCACAATACTCCAAGTGCGGTCTAACTAAAGTTCTGTACAATTGTAGCAAGCCTTCACTACTCCTGTACTCAAATCCTCTTACGATAAAGGCTAACATGCCATTAACCTTTGTAATTGTTTGCTGCACCTGCATGTTAGCTTTCAGTGACTTATTGGCAAGGACACCCAGGCCCCTTTGTGCATCTACACTTCCTAATTTATCATTTAGGAAATACCCTGCACATCTATTCCTCCTACCAAAGTGGATTACCTTCTATTTTTCAATATTATATTCCACCGAACATGTTCTTGCCCACTCACTAAGTCTGAACAATTCCCCTTGAAGCGGCTTTGCATCTTCCTCACTGTACACATTCCCACCTAGTTTTGTGTCAGATGCAAACTTGGAAATATTACATTTGGTCCCCACATCCAAATCATTGAAATATATTGTGAACAGCTGAGGCCCAATCTCTGATCTCTGCAGTACCCCACTAGTCATAGCATGCCAACGCGAAAATGATCCGTTTATTCCTACTCACTGTTTCCAATCTGTTAGCCAATCCTTAATCCATGCCAGTATATTACCTCCGACACCATGTATTTTAATTTTGCGAAGCAAGCTCCTTTGGGGGTTCTACAAACCTTCTGAAAATACAAGTATACTATGTCTGCCAACTCCTCTTAATCAATTCTGTTGTTCTAATTCACAAAATCTCCAACAGGTTCGTCAAACATGATTTCCCATTCATAAATCCATGTTAACTATGCCCAATCAGATCATTATTATCCAAATGTCTATTTATAACATCATTTAGAATTGATTATAGCAGGTTCCCAACGATTAATGTAAGGCTAACATCTTTGTAATTCCCTGTTTTCGCTCTCCCTCCCTTCTTATATAGTGGGCTGACATTTGCATCCTTCCAATCTGCAGGAACCGCTCCGGAATCTACAACATTTTTGAAGATGATCAGCAATGCATCCACTATCTCCATAGCGATCTCCTCAAACACTCTGGGACGTAGAATATCAGGTGCTGGGGACATAGCAACCTTCAGCCCCATTAATTTCTCCAATACAACCTTCTTAGTAACACTAACTTCCTTTAATTCATTGCAGTTCTGAAGAAGGGTCACTGACCTGAAACGTTAACTCTGCTTCTCTCTACACAGATGCTGCCAGACCTGCTGAGTGTTTCCAGCATTTCTTGTTTTTATTCAAGATTTCCAGTATCCACAGTATTTTACTTTTAATTTCCTTCAATTCATCATTCCCCCAATCCCTTGGATCTCTAATTCTGGGAGATTTCTTATATGTGTCTCGGTGAAGACAGACACAAAATAATCATTTAGCTTCTCTGCAATTTCGCTGTTCCCATTATAAATTCTACTGACACTGCCTGTGATGGACTCACATTTGTCTTAGCCAAATGTTTCCTTTTTATGTACCTGTAGAAGCTTTTTACAGTCCGTTTTTATATTTTTCCAGCTAACATTCATATTTTATTCACCCTTTCTTTATCAGTTTCTTCATTCTCCTTTGGTGTATTCTAAAATCCTCCCAATTCTCAGGTTTACTACAATTTATGGCAACTTTATTGTCCTTTAATAGAGTCATAGCGTCATAGAGAGATACAGATACGGCTCTTCGGTCCACCGAGTCTGTGCCTGCAAACAAACACCCATTTATATTAATCTGACATTAATCCCATATACCTTACCACATTCCCTACCACCTACCTACACTAGGGGCAATTTACAATGGCCAATTTACCAAGCAACCTGCAAGTCTTTGGTTGTAGGAGGAAACTGAAGCACTCGGCTGAAACCTACGTCGTTACAGTAGAACTTGCAAACTCCACTTAGGCAGTACCAAGAACTGAACCCGGGTTGCTGGAGCTGTGAAGCTGCAGTGCTAACCACAGTTTTAATCTTAGACAATCCTTAACTTCCTTTGTTGTCCACAGTGACTGCCTTTACTTTTGGGGTTTATGTGCCTGCAAGCAATGTATAGGTGCTGTAAACTATATAATATTTATTTAAAGACTATCGATTGCCTATGTACTATCATACCTTTTAATGTATTTTTCCAATCCACCTCGGGCAATTTCCCTCTCATACCTTCATAACTTCTTTTGTTCAAATTTAACACCCTGGTTTAAGAGTGAACCACCTTACTTTCAAGCATAATGTAAAATTCTATCACATTATGGTAATTCATCCATAAAGGTAACTTTACAATAAAATTATTAATTATCCTTGTCTCATTACATAATACTAGATCTACAATAGCCTGTTTTCTAGTCGGTTCCTCAACATACTGCTCTAGAAAACCATCCCTAACACACTCTAGAAACTCGTCATTCATAGCATTTGTTCTCATTAGGTTACCCAGTCTATATGAGGATTGAAGTCACCCATGATGACTGTATTGCCCATGTTATATGATTCTCTCATCTCCATTAATGCCATTCCCCACAAAAACACTACTGTTTGATGGCCTACAAACAGCTCCTACCAGTGTTTTCTTCCCCTTGTTGTTTCTTAGCTCCTCTCAAATAGATTCCATATTTTGTTCTTCAGAACTGAGATCCTCCCTTACTAATGTACTGATACCATCCCTTATTATCAGAGCAACATTATGTCCTTTCCCTTTTTGCCTGACCTTCCTAAAGGTCGAATCTGCTTGCGAATTCAATTCTCAGTCTTGGTCACCCTGTAGCACATTTCCGTTATGACAATTGGATCATACTCATTTACCTCTATTTGGGCCTTTAGATCATCTACCCTGTTCTGAATACTGAGTGCATTCAGGTACAGTGCCCATAACCGTGTCTTATTGATATTCTGCATTCTAGTTGATGCTCACCTTTGTTTCACCTACCTTCGAATGTCACCTTCTACTTTTCTACCTCCTGTTACCAGCTTTACTTCCTTCCAATTTGATCCTTCCTCCCAATTTCAAAAGAAAACTGGATGGGTGCTTGAAGGAAGTGACCTTGCAGGGCTACGGGATTGAGTGGGGGAGTAAAACTGACTGAATTGCTCCACAGAGAACCAGCATGGTCTCGATGGGCCTAATGGAATCCTTCTGTGTGGTAAGTGACTCTGACTCTATCACTGTCTATGACTGAATGTTGGATATGTCTCCCATTCCTGCCGGAAAGATCCGGATACATAAAATGTCAATGAAACTGTGACGTTAACAACCGCTGACAGCTCCGTCCTCACCCTGGTCTGAGGCTCTAGTTCTCGTTTCAGGAGGTGACATAGCTCTGTGACCACCTCCTTATTGAAACAGAGTCATCTCACATACTGCTCCAGGCTTAGATGTTGGTAGGAAAAGTGCTCTTGGAAAACCCGGAGTGGGTAGGGCAGAGCCCCCTCCTCCCTCGTTACAGAACTTCCTCTCTCTGCAGCTTCTGCTCCATTTGTTGGTGATGTTACAGAGCCAGAGACACTGTAACTACAGTCCCCATACCTCGTCCAGAGTTGGGGCACAAAATCCTCTGTCCTCACTGAATTTTTGCAGCAGCTCACAACACAACCTCCAGGAAACCATCCACAGCACCTTCCACTAACTTTACAAGAGCAGAAGTAAGTCAAAAGCCTATAAGTTGCATGCCTGGTCCGTTTAAATAACACTAGAGGGGGTTCCTGCTGCTGCTGCTGAATGTATGTTCAGCTGAGAGTGACTAGCACAGGGGTCAGTGAACATGTACAGACCAAGTTTCAAAGACGTACATCAAAGCTGTTGGAATGGTACATTGACATCAAATTCAAAACCATCCTCAAATGAGCAACACGTACATGGAACGATTGACCGAGAGCCCTGCCCAGCGTGGGGCATTGTGCAGGCCACAGTAGAAGTGCCCATCTGCGCAAATCACACTAACAGCACATACATGGTGCTATTGACCTAGAGCCCTGCATCAAAGCTGCTGGAATAGCAGTTTGACATGACATTCCACAACTCCTCGTGCTACTGGTGCACACAATGTACACCCGGGCGAGAGTACTGCACAGCATGGGACAGTGTGCAGGCCACAGCGGAAATGGCTGGGAGCTCAGCTCATACCCTTTTATAGATCCAGGCTTCCACAATGTGGGCAACAGTGCTGCTATAAGAGCTGAAAATCACCACCAAGAAGAGGTAGAGAGGGAAGGAAATTCACTTTAAAAGGGGACATGGAAATAGACTTGATGGAAGATTTTCAAGAATATGGGAATGGACAGGGGAATGGGACTAATTAGATGGGTGAGGCCATGGAGGGATTCAAACACAAGAATGAGAATATTAAAATTAAGGGTGTTGCCAGACCGGGAGCCAATGTAGATCAGTGAGCACAGTTGTGATGGGTGATCGGGATTTGGTGTGAGTTAGAACACAGGCAGCAGAGTTCTGGATGGGCTGTGGTTTATAGAAGTTTATAACTGGGAGGGTGACCTGGATACAATTTGGAAAAATCAAGTGAATAAAGGCACAGATGAGGGTTTATGCAGCAGATGGGCTGAGGCAGAGGTTGTGATCGGTGATAGTACAGAGGTGGTAATAGGCAGGGTTGGTGATGTAGGGAATATGGAGATGAATTCAGCTCAGGTATAAATAGAACACAGATGTTGTAAACAGCCTCGGATATTGGGCAGGGTGGGGTAGGTGATTCACAGATAGGAGATGGAGTTTGTGATGAAGACCAATGGCACTGGTTTCAGTCTTCCCAATATTTACATTACAGAAGAGTATTTCAGTGAAACAGGGTTTAGTGATCACCTAGCGGGAAATAGAGACTTATCAGGAGCAAAGACAGGACCGAAGATGAAAGATTAATTTACAAGAACTGCAATACAATTAGCAATGGGTTGACAGCTAATAGCTGGAGGTAGAGATTCACCAGCAACAGTAGCAGCAGCAAGAAGGGCAGAGTAAACTACAGGAGCAGTAATGCAATTTAACATGGTTTATAGAATTAATAGCTGTATCGAGAGACTTACCAGGGACACCAACAATAGCCAGGATGGGATAGTAAATATATTGAATTATCTCAAGTGCATACAAGATCCGATCGTCTAATGAGTACCAAACCCAATATGTAAAAAGATAGTAAAGATCCGAGGATAGACTCCTGTCCATTGTTGTAACATTCCAATCTATTGTTCTCAGATTCTGACCCATTATTGGAACATTCCAATCTACTGTTCTCAGATTCTGATCTATCCCTTCCCTCTCTCTGGAGCCACTGATCCCTGTCAGTGCCGAGCGTGATGTTCCCTTTGACGCTATGTGATAACACATTGAAAGAATCCCTTATTAATAGAAAAGGAAAACCCTCCAGTGACACAATTAGGGCCCATGGAGACTGACATTAATTACAGTTACTGAACAAATAGGTTTAGTTAACCCTTTTCATTTCAACACCTTTTGTACCACAATCAACGATAACATTTGCCCAGTCTGAATGGGTTGTATGAGGGTTGCTGAGGGAGGGAAAGGTGGGAATAGCAGATGCACAGGCCAGAATCTTCCAATACTCCTTGGATATGTGATTCGTGACAGAGGACTGGAGGGTTGTCAATGTTGCACCCTGATTAAAAAAGGAGAGGTGGAGTAAACTCTATATTTACTGTCACTGATGGGGAAATTTCTAGAGTTCACATCCCAGGACAAACGTATTTGATGCTGGAGAAAAGAAAAAAAAGCATGGACAACAAATGGCCAGCAGGAAGTATATGGTAAGACAAGTCATGTCTAGTAAATGTCAACAACAACAACCTATATTTATATAGTGCCTTTAATGTAATAAAACATCTCAAGATGCTTCACAGGAGCATTATGAAGCAACGTATGACACAGAGACACAACAGGAGATATGAGGTCAGATGACCAACAGCTTGGTCAAAGAGGAAGTTTTTATGTAGTATCTTAAGGGAGGAATGTGATGCAGCGTGTCAGTGAAAGTGGGATACTGGCAATCTCACCGAACTAGTAATCCAGAGGCGCATGCTCATTCCCTGGGGACATGGGTTCAAATCCCACCATAGCAGATGGTGGAATTTAAAATTCAATTATGTAATGCATTCAATTGATGAATAAAAACTGGAATTGAAATCTGGACTTAATAATGTTGCCATGAAGCCATCATCGATTTTTATAACAATCTATCTGGTCCATTAATGTCCTTTAGGGAAGGAGATCTACCATCCTTATCTGTTCTGGTCTCCATGTAACTCAATGTGGTTCACTTTTAACTGCCCTCTGAAATAGTCTAGCAAGCCACTCAGTGTCAAGAATAATTATGGATGGACAATAAAGGTGTAGGAATGGTATTCCAGAGATTTTCATAAGGGTCGTTAACTAGTCTAGGACATAACTCTGGAGACAGGTCTTTGTGTTTACATTCCTGGCAATGATAATGTGAAGCCTCATGTCCACATATATAAACAAATGTTGTTTATAAACTGTCCAGGACATAACTCTGGACACAGGTCTTTGTGTCTACATTCCTGGCAATGATAATGTGAAGCCTCATGTCCACATATATAAACAAATGTTGTTTATAAACTGTCTCGGACATAACTCTGGACACAGGTCTTTGTGTCTACATTCCTGGCAATGATAATGTGAAGCCTCATGTCCACATATATAAACAAATGTTGTTTATAAACTGTCTCGGACATAACTCTGGACACAGGTCTTTGTGTCTACATTCCTGGCAATGATAATGTGAAGCCTCATGTCCATATATATAAACAAATGTTGTTCATAAACTGTCATCTTTTTGATTGGTTACTCTATGGTTCAAACATGAGAATTACAAGAAAGAATGAGACAGCGCTCAAAGTTCAAATTAAACACCAATGACTCTACTAGATTCAGTAGGAATACTACTCGTTTACAATTATACAAAATACCCATTCACAATGTACCGGTGAGCAATACACCCATTAGTCACAAACATGTTGCAAAGAGTCATGCATACATGATAGCCCAGTGAGCATTCCCCTCCCTGCTAATCGTTCTGTCACTGACCAATCTCCTCGACCTTATCACAGAATCACTATTTCCAATGATTTTGCACCTTTCATATCAAGGTGGGCTGAATGTTTCACTGACAAGATCACACTGTCCTATCAAAATCCACCGTAGGCTACAGTTGTCCAATGAGATGTCTAATTCTTTGTTCAGACTATGATATGAGATACTGCCTTGATGGTGAGCATGTGTTTACATTTCCTTCAGTAATTTCATCACCCCTTGTGGATGTTACAGATGCATCAGGATTGTTATCAGAACAAAAAATAGCAGATTTCCTTCCTGGTCCCAGACACATTTTAAACCATAGGACAATTAAACAATGCAAATCCTTTACATTCCTGACGTCTTATAAACTGATACTTTTCAAAACAAGACATTGTAAAGGAATTCACAGAGTCAAGGCAGCTGGAATCTAGACGCCCCTCCCCACCCCCCCCCCCACCCCCCACTGAACGATAATGACAATGACTTAAACCAGGCTCAAAGTACCATCATGGAAGGGTAGTTAGTTAATGACTGACCAATCAAATGAACAGAAATGGCCTTTTACCTAATATGGAACAGAACCAAGCTGGGAAATGTGTATAAATTAAGAGCTTGTAAGACCCCAAAAGCGCACATCATCATCAAGAAGAAGACAGAAGATAGACTCCAATGAAGAGACAAGGTTCCACAGATAACCGGAGGTTGAGCACCGGGTGTTCCATTGTGAACACAACTGCTGACCACTTCCCTTTGCTCAGTATCACCATGTTCTGCTTATTGTGCAGAACTTCATTCATTCTGTGAAGCTTGTGAAAACAGCCTTGTATCCATGTAGTTTGATAACTAGTCTGAGCTGCAAGTCCCTTTTAGATCTGATCTCCCAACATAGACTGTCATTGTAATTGACCTAAGTCTGACAATTACATTAAATCAAACCCCAGATCTTACAAGTGGAGCTGAAACCCGGGACTTTGACTACAATGCAAACCGAGGCTGTTGTAGCAAAGTTTTGCAAACATAGGAATATTCGTTTGACCAGTGAAAATTCTTGCAGGGATAAACTCTTTTGAGGGGCAGACGATTATACTGACCCAGTGATGTCTCTTTAAATACACATTATGTCACAAAAAGACAATGGGAAGAAGGGTCTCTGGGAAACATATGAGGAAGAGTTAAGCACTAAGTGCAATATGGACAATATCCAGTCCCTGTTAGGAGACTGTCGATGGAAGCATGCACACGTTCCTTTTAAAATATAGTGAAGTTTATCCAGGCACACGTCTTGGCTAAACATCAGAAGGGTGAAAAGGCTTTAAATCTGACTCCATATCCAGCATCACACAGTGCGATGAGGAAGTGATAGAGTCACAGGTGAGAGAAATGGTAGCTCAAAGTGAACAGACCCAGCAGCAACAGCAGACACAGCTACATGAGTTACACAATAAGCTAGTGTACTTTACTGTCACCATACAACAACAGATACTTAATGCAGGACAGGCTTGTGCAGTTCAGCAGCAGTTAGAGTTAGCAGAGAAACATACTGTCACTGTCACACAGGATAATGTCCAGTTGACCCAGCAGTTAGAGGATTCTAGAGGTGTCCTTAGGGAGTTACAGGAGTGACCCCACCGGAAGACAGAGTATGCACAGTGCAGGTCCAACTTTCAGTGATTGCAAACCCAGAGGGAAAGCAGCTCCCAGGCGGGTGTAGCAGCCGTCACAAAAAGCAGAGTATCACACAGGTGGTACTAAAACTGAGCAGGGGACCTCAGAGGTGGACAATGTTGGAGAGGGAGAACGTTTACCAATCTGTCCCGTTAAGGTAACCTCCTTGACAGGCTGTGCCGTTAATGTGGTGACAACACCGAATGGAACAGTCTGTTACTCTCAATCCCACCAAATCACGTGTGAGATTGAGATATAAAAGGAAAGGAAATCTTTCGGAGCCACAGTAAGGCTGAAACACTGTCTGAGGAGAACAGGAGGAAAAGCTTGTGTTTGAGTATGTGGGTCTGTTTTTGTATTTGAAGTTTCCTGTTTGATTTCTTTGTCTGTCTCAGCCAGTGTCTATTACGGTCAGTTACGTCTGGTCCTGCATGCTGTCTGAAAGTAGTTGGTTGTTTAACATGTGTGTATCGTTATATTTTAAACTGGTGTGAGTGGGGAGGACAAAAGTTTTGATAACATGGATGTTGGAGTGTTAAATAGCAATTGCTTTCAGCTGGAAAGGAGACAGAGAGAAAGAGAGACAGAGAGAGACAGAGAGAGAGAGAGAGAGAGAGAGAGAGAGAGAGAGAGAGAGAGAGAGAGAGAGAGAGAGTGAGAGAGGGAGTGAGTGAGTGAGTGAGAGAGAGAGAGGTGTTCCTCCAGGGGGCATAATGAGTAATGACACTCAGGGACAGAGGAAATGTGAGCTCTGGCACTTTGATTGTTCCTGTAGGTAAAAACCTTGAAAACCCTCTTTCCACCTCCTGCCGCTATGGGTGTGGATGACACGGACTGAAGTTCCTGTGTTTAACCGGGATCTATTCAGAATCTGGCACACTTGAGGCCTTCCACCATCGGTGGATACCGCAGGGGCTGGGATACAAAGAAAAAAGATGCATCAGTAATGCCGAGAATGGCATTTTAATTTGAGCATTTGGTTTATTTATCTATTTTAATAAAATTATTTTAAAATTTATATAAAGGGGACCTGGGGAATAAAGTCCCCATCGACAAAAATACAAAAGGGGCCGGAGGTATAAAGGCCAGCTTTAAAACAAACGGGGTTAGATCCAGAGTAAATCTCCCTCTACACAGTGGAGGGTTTGGAGGTAGAAACAGAGATGTCTAATGAGACCGAGGTCTCTGAACCTCCTCACCTCTCCATGAATAAGAGAAGGAGGCGTCCCTTCACTGCAGATTGCCGAGAGGAACAGGGTCTGTCTCCTGGTTGGTCCTCGGACTCCCCGCGCTACCAGTACCATTGGAGCTCGAGGCCTAAGTTACAGCTTTTTATCCCACAAAATGGAGTGGGTACAGAAGCCTCTGTACCTTTCACAGCACGCGAGGTTGGGGGGGGGGGGGGGGGTGGGAGTGGTGAAGCTCCCCTCCCCTGATGGGGGAGACTGTGGATCCACCAGGAGAAATCATTCCATCTCCCACTGGGTCCGGTGTCCTGGGTGGGGCTGAGACCTGTGAGGGTCAACGCTCTCGGCCACCTGTTCCTGCCATCCAGGATGGATCCGCCCTGGAGGTTGATTTGAATAATGTTAACAGTGCCCTGTCTGCTGGTATTGTGGCGCTGGCAGGGTGGGAGATGGCCTCCTCTCTTTTCCTCGGGTACCGCTCCGGCTGGATTTCCAGTGTCGAGACACAACTGCCTCCCCCTAGGCTGATCACAAGCCCGGGGACGGAGGGGGAGAGGGTGTCCTGAACCACAGGCACTCATATTCCTAGTTTCCCCAGAGGAATCTAGGAATGACTCCTCCACCATCGATCCTGCGGGTTCGATCATGAGGGAGGTGAGACTAGCTGTCGTGGCCTGGATTTCCACTCCACAGAGTGTGGTGGATGTGTAGGCCACGGGCGGTGATGGCACGGAGGAGGATGGGGACTCGGTGTGGGGCACGGAGGACGACCTTGAATCCATTGCCATTGAGGCGGTGGACTCCCTCATGCCTCCTACCGAGTCTCCTCTCATGCCCATTGCAGAACTCCGGAACTTCATTGCTGCTTGCAGGGATTGTCACAATAAAGTTCAGCTGGCCCTTGACCAGTGTGTGGAGCTAGTGCTGATCATCAGGTCTGTCCGTCTTGCTCTCAAGGTGGGTGGTAAATGTGAAAAAGATCGTGCGATGTCTGTTCAATGTGTCCTCTCTGGATTGCTGGGGGAGTGGAAGGCGATGAGCTGTTCCACTCTCTCCTCACAGTAAGGTATTGGTGACAGGATGGTGGTACTGTTGACATGAAGATATCCATAGCCAGACTCAACATCAACAGGAGCAGGGGGCGTCACTCAGCCGTTTTCACAATCTCACAGTCCTCAGGGAAGGGAGATATGCGATGAGCTTTCTGCAGGAAACCCACATTGGGAGACGATGCTACCTGGCTCCTGGAGTGGCAGGGTGACTTGATGGATCAACTCCCTCGACTTGGTGGTCGCCTGGTGGAATCTCCATCCCAACTCCAGTGCCCTCATCAGGAGGCCTCAGGAGGAGAGTTCCGAATTGTCCGACTCTACATTTCACAGACATACGCCTCCTGCATCTTGGTGGCCTTCATGTGGCTGGCGCTGTGCTCAGACTACCACCTGGTGTGGGTGGAGTTAACTCCACTCTGCACACGGGAGGGTACCGTGTACTGGCACTTTTTACAACTGGCTGCTGGAGGACGAGCGATTCCATGACTCATTCCGTCGATCTGAGCCGGCTGGAGAAGGAAGCAGGGGGGCGTCCTCTCCCTGAGTCTATGGCGGGATGTGGAAAGCCTCACATCCATGTCTTCTGTCAGAAGTAAGCAAAGGGGTCGACCAAGAGGCGGGAAACCGAGAATGGCGCCTAGAGAGGGAGGTGCTCGACTTGGAGTTCCATCTCAATCAGGCCATCACAGACCCCACGCTGTGACAGGTGTGCAAAGAGAAGAAGGGCGCGCTGAGGGACCTGCAATTCATATTGTCCCGAGGCGCATATTTAAGGTCGCAGATCCAGATCCTGGAAGATTTGGACTGGAAGATTTCCTGTTTCTTCTACTCACTGGAAAAATGGCCGGGGGTCCATAAGCAGCTCGTTGAGCTGCTGGCAGATGACGGATCCTCCATCACAGATCCGGAGGGAATGGGCTTCCTGGACCGTACCTATTACAGTGTGTTGTTTTCTCTGAAACCCTCCAGCGAGGACACGTGCAGAGTTTTATAGGAGGACCTGCCGAAGGTCAGCCCGGAGGCTGCCAAAGGATTGAAGTCTCCGCTCACATTGGCGGAGCTGTACGGTGCCCTCCACCAGTTCTCAAGAAGCAAATCGCTGTGGCAGGATGAGCTGACCGTGGAGTGGGACAAATACATGCGGGTCCTGGGGGAAAGCCTGGCGACCCGTGAGGTGCCCCTCTCGTGGCACAGGGCGGTTGTCATCCTATTGCTGATAAGGGGTGATCTCTGCTTGCTTACGAACTGGCGTCTGGTCTCCCTCCTTAACACGGATTATAAGATCTACCTCGTCCAGGAATTCCCAACACAAAGAGAGAAGCATCTCGAGAGACACTGTAACTACAGTCCCCAAAACTCGTCCAGAGTTGGGTCACCAAATCCTCTGTCCTCCCTGACTGTTTGCAGCAGCTCACAACACAGCCTCCAGAAAACCATCCACAGCACCTCCACCAACTTTATAATAGCAGAAGTAAGTCAAAAGCCCCTCACCTTTAAGCTGGATGCCTGGTCATTTTAAATAGCACTAGAGGGGGTTCCTTGTGCTGCTGAATGTATGTTCAGCTGAGAGAGACTGACACAGGCAGTCAGTGGATAAGCACAGACCAAGTTTGAAAGACGGATATCAAAGCTGCCGGAATGGCTGATTGACACCATATTCAGACCCCTCCTCATGCTACAGACACACACACACGTTACACCCACGCTAGCACCCCGGCCAGCCTGGCTGTCCTGTACAATGTACTGGATGTGACCGGCAGTGCAGCTAACACCATGTTATGGATCCAAACTTCCACAGCACCAGTGGAGCTGGAGAGATGAAATGTGTGGTCAGTGTCAGGAATATTGGAAATGGACAGGGGATTGGGATAATCAGAGGGGTGATGCTATGGAGGGATTTGATCATACGAGTGGGAATATTAAAATTGAGGTGTTACTGGACTAAGAGACAATGTAGGCCAGTGAGCACAGGGATGTTGGGTGAACAGAATTTGGTGTAAATTAGAAGAATGCAGCAGAGTTTTGGATGTCCACAAGGTTACAGAGAGGAGAATGTGGGAGAGCAGCCAGGAGTGTGTTAGAATAGTCAAGTCTCGAGGTAACAAAGGCATGGATGAGGGTTTCAGCAAAAGCTGAGACCATCCAGTGTCTACACCTGTCCACCTCAAAGACTGCCCTGTGTCCTATCCTCAGGCTGGTGGGGTATCAATGGACCCTCATCCAGTGTCTACCCCTGTCCATCTCAAAGACTGCCCTGTGTCCTATCCTCAGGCTGATAGGGTATCAGTGGACCCTCATCCAGTGTCTACCCCTGTCCATCTCAAAGACTGCCCTGTGTCCTATCCTCAGGCTGGTGGGGTATCAATGGACCCTCATCCAGTGTCTACCCCTGTCCATCTCAAAGACTGCCCTGTGTCCTATCCTCAGGCTGATAGGGTATCAGTGGACCCTCATCCCTCGATTTGCAGAGACTGTGACTCCTCTTTATGAACTACCTCATGATGGCGATGACCAGATTTAACCCGGTTGGACTGAAGAGATCATGGAAGCAGTAATACAATTGAAGAAATCTGTAGCACAACGTGTCTTATCTCACCTAACCCTGGCAAGACTTTCCACATGGAGTTGGGGGACACTGTGAAAAGCCTGACTGCTGACCTATGTAGAGAAAACCAGGAGAAACTACTCCCTATTGTGAATGATCCAGAATTGTGTGTGGGTCTGAACTGATTTACTCAGTTTGTGAAGGACATTAGTTAACCACGTTCTGGGGCATCAAACATTTCACTTACATCACGGGGTTCAACAGGGTGATATTGCCCAGTCCATTATAAACTTTCCCATTACAAGAAAGCAGTAATAATAGTATTCCGCTGTCAGAGAGTCGTAGTCATTTCAGCAGTGAATGAGGCCATTCGGCCCATCGAGTCCATGCCAGCTCTTTGTAGATAAATCCAGTCAGTCTCATTCCCCAGCTCTGTCTCCATGTTCCTGCAAGTTTATTTCCCTCAATTGTTCATCCAATATCCTTCTGAAATCATTCACCATCTCTGTTTCCACCACCCTCGTAGGCAGTGATTTCTAGGCCTTTCCCACTTGCTGTGTAAAAAAGTTGTTCCTCACATCCTCCGTATCACTTGTCCACAACCTGAACTCTAGTCCTTGCACCATTAACTAATGGGAACATATTTTCCTGTCTACATTATCCAAACATGTTACCATCTTATATACCTCTATCAAATCTCCGCTCAATCTCCTTTACTCCATGGAAAACAATCCGAGCTTTTCCAAACTAACCTTGTAGCTAAAATCCTCCATCCCTGGAACCATTCTAGTAAATCTCCTCTACACCCTGTCAAGGACCCTCAGATCCTTCCTAAAGTGTGGTGAACAGAACTGGATGCTGTACTCCAGTTGGGGCATAACGAGAGCTTTATAAATTTTCAGCATAACTTTACTTCTTCTGTACTCACTACCTCTATTTACGAATCCAAAGATCCCATATGCTTTACGAACGACTCTCTCAATATGTCCTGCCACCTTTAAGTATCTATGTACATGAAACCTATGTCCTTCTGTCTCTGCACACTCTTGAGAACTGTACCACACTCTTGAGAACTGTGCCATTAAGTGTATACTGCCTCAACCTGTTACTTCTGATATAATGTATCACCTCACACTTGTCTATATTAAATTCTATCTGCCTCTTGGCTGCTCATTCTGCTAGTTTATCTATGTCCTGTTACATTGATCGGTATCAACCTCACTGTCTGCTGCGCCTCCAAGTTTGTCATTATCAGCAAATTTTGAAATATTGCTCTGTGCCAATCTCCAAATTATTTATACATATCATAAAAAAGCAGTGGTCCTAGCACTGACCCTTGGGGAACACCACTGTCTACCTTCCTCCAGTCTGAAAAACAACTATTTACCACAACTCACTGTTATCTTTCATTAAGCCAGTTTCTGTATTATCCAAGCTGTCCGACCCTCCTATTCCATGATCATCAATTAACTGTCCAGCTGTCACTAACAGACTGTGAAAGAAACTACAAGTGCAGATTAAAATTAAGTGAAATGCTAAATATAAAAAATAACTAAATTTTGGAAAGAGATCAACTCAAAATTCTGTCACTCATTAACTTTACTGCATCTAGCACTCTGTACAAGCCGTACTCCCTAAATCTGGACTCTGTGCAACTTACTGCATTTAGAGTTTAGGGAGAGAATTCCAGGGCTTAGGGATGAGAACAGAAAGTGCCGGAAATACTCAGCAAGTCTGGCAGCATCTGTGTAGAGAGAAATAGAGTTAATGTTTCAGATCTGTGACCATTCATCAGAACTGGTAAACGTTAGAAATGTAACAGTCTTTGAGCAACTGAAAGAGGAGAAGGGGGAAGAAGAAGAAGGAAGGACAGTCATGGGACGGAGAGGGGAGAGATTAAATGACAGACTGTCACATTTGTAACGTTTACCAGTTCCGATGAAGGGTCATAGATCTGAAACATTAACTCTGTTTCTCTCTACACAGTTGCTTCCAGACTTGCTAAGTATTTCCAACACTTTCTGTTCTCATTTCAGAGTTCCAGCATCGGCAGTATTATGTTTTTATTTTAGTGTTTAATTCACTGCCACTTCTCCTCCAGGAATGCCTACCTTGAAGAAGTTCTGCTCTTCGCTTCCAGAGCTTAGGGCCTCAGCAGCTAAAGGCACGGATACCAATGGTAGAGTAATAAAAATGGGGGATGCTCAAGAGGCCAGAATTAGATGTGTGCTGATATAGGGAGTGGTGAGGCAATGAGGGATTAGAAAAGAAGGCTAAGAGTTTTAAAATTGAGGTGTTACTGACCAGGATCCAATGTAGGTCAGTGAGTACAGGGTGTGATGGGTAAACAGGACTTGGTGTGAGTTAGGACATGGACAGCACTGTTTTGGATCACCTCAAGTTGATAGAGGGTAGAATGTGGGAGACCAGCCAGGAGTGTGCTGGAATAGTCAAGTCTACAGGTAACACAGGCAAGGGGAAGTGTTTCATCAGCAGAACAGCTGAGAGAGGGGCAACGTTGTGTGATGATACAGAGGTGGAAATAGTCAATTTTAGTGACAGCGTGAATATTTGACAGGAATATCATCGCAGGGTCAACAATGACAGCAGTTTGTGAACAGTTTGGTTTAGTCTCAGACAGTTGTCAAGGAGATGGATGGAGTATGTAGCTAGGGAACGTTTGATGTGGGGTTTGAAAACATTGGCTTCAGTCTTCCTAATATTTAATTGACATGGCAGATGTGTGAGGTGGTACGTTGTGGGAATATTTTACTATATTATTTGATCATGGGATGTGGGCGTCGCTGACTAGACCAGCATTTATTGTCCATCCATAATTGCCCTTGCGAAGGTGATGGTGAGCTGCATGCAGATGCATGAGGAGAGATAATATAAGCTAAATGGTTCCACTTTACAAGTGGTGAGAATAAAAGAGAGACCTGGGGTGTTTGTGTGCAATCTTTGAAGTTAGCTGAACAGGTTAACAAACAGTTAACAAAGCAAATAGATACTTAGGCTTTATTAATAGAGACACAGAGTAGAATAGGATGTTATATTAAACCTATAGAAAAGACAAGTTCATCTCCACCTGGAATATTGTGTCCAATACTGGGAAACCCACTTTAGGTAGCACATGAAACCTTTGGAGAGGGGATAAAAAAGTTTTGCTGGAACTGTTCCAGGGATGAGGGATTACAGTTATGTAGCTGGGATGGTTCACCTTAGAGTAGGGAAATTTAAAAGGAGATCTGATCGAAATGTTTAAGATTATGTGGAGTTTAGATAAATTAAATAAAATGAAATTGTTTCCAATGTGCGAGGGGCCATTAACCAGAGGACACAGATTTACGGTGATTGGAAACAAGAAGCAGAGGTGACACAGGGATGTTTTTATGCAATGGGTGTTTAGGATTTGCAATGTATTGTCTGATAGGCTGAAGGATACAGATTCAATAGTAGATTCCAAACGGCAATTGGATAGATATCTTAAGGCGAACGAAATGGAAGAATCTGGGAAAGAGCCCGGGTGTGGGACTAACTGGAAGCTCTTCAAAGGTGACCGCACAGACTTGATGGACCAAATGGCCTCCTTCAGTGCAATGCTCTTCTATAATTCTATGATTGTTCCTGCCTGTACTTTCCCAATACTCCTATCCTTTCACCAGGTGTTTGATAATGTACCACATAACAGCTGTGTTACCAAATTAGAAACATATGGGATTAAAGGACCAATGCCAGCCGTGGCTCAGTTTGCAGCTCTCTCCCCTTTCAGTCACAAGCTTCTAGGATCAAGTGTCACTGCAGGACTTGATCACAAGAATCAAGGCTGACACTGCAGTGCAATACCGAGTGAGTATTGCACTGCCAGATGCACCATCTTTTGAATGAAACGTTAAACCAAGGCCCCGTCTCTCCTCTCAGGTGGATGTTAAATATCCCATCGTATTATTTAGAAGCAGAGTAAGGGAATTATTCCCTGTGTCCTGGTCAATATTTATCATTCAATCAACATCACAAAAACAGGACTGATTATTATCACATTGCTGCTTGTGGGAGTTTGCTCTCCTTCATTGATTACAAGAGTGACCACACTTTAAAAAGTACCAGTTGGGAGTAAGATGCTTTGTGACGTCCAGTGGTCATGAAAGGCGCTATAGAAATGCAGCTCTTTTTTATATTCAATGCCAGCATGCAGGAAATTAGCTAAGTGACAGAAAGCAGAGAGTAGTGGAGAATGGTTGTTGTTCAGTCTGGAGGGAAGTACACAGTGGGATTCCCCAGGGTCACTGTTGGGATCACAGTTGCTGTAAGTTAATACAATGGGCTTGTGTACAGAGGGGATAATGTCAATTTTTCAGATGGCAGGAAACTCAGAAATGTTAATAAACAGTGTGAAGGATAGTAACAGACTTCAGGAGGACAGAGACTGACTGGTAAAATGGGCAGGAACATGGCAGATGTAATTTAACACAGTGAAGTGTGAAGTGAGACATTTGGTGAGGACGTATGAGGAGAAACAATATAAACTAAATGGTACCATTATAAAGTGGGTGAAGGATTAGAGAGACCTGCGGTGTACACACACAGATCATTGAAGGTAACATGTAGTGTCCTTGGTGTTAGAGAGAGGCACAGAGTAATAAAACTCAGGAGGAAATGCTGATTTTTACACATCATTGGTTTGGTCCCAGCTGGAGAATTGTGTCCAATTCTGATATGATTTTCAAGAATATGGGATATGGACAGGGGAATGGGACTAATTGGAGGTGTGAGGCCATGGAGGGATTCAAACGCAAGAATGAGAATATTTAAATTAAGGTGCTGCCAGACTGGGAGCCAATGTAGATCAGTGTGCACAGGGGTGATGGGTGATCAGGATTTGATGTGAGTTAGGATACAGGCAGCTGAGTTCCGGATGGGCTGTGGTTTATGGAGGATTATAACTGGAAGGGTGACCAGGACAGAATTGGAATAGTCTAGTGTGGATTTAACAAAGGCACGGATGAGGGTTTATGCAGGAGATGTTTTGAGACAGAGGTGGAGACGGGTGATATTACAGAAGTGGCAGTAGGCAGGTTAAGTGACGGAGAAAACATGGCGATGAACTCAGCTCAGGTATAAATAGAACATAGAGGTAGTAAATTGTCTGGTTCAGCCTCAGACATTGGCTAATGAGGTGGATACAGACAGTGGATCGGGAACAGATTTTTTGAGAGAGACTGAAGACAGAGGCTTCAGTATTCCCAGGATTTACATGGCAAGAACACAAATCAGTGACATATGGTTGATAGATATAATAGTTGGATACAGAGACTTACCAGGGACACCAATAATAGCGAGGATGGGATAGTAAATCGTTTCAATCATCTTTAGTGCATAATAGATGCGCATTTCTAATGTTCTCCAATAATAATCTGCAGTAACTTCGCCAAACCAATAGGAAAAACTCTTGCTGCCCATTTTTGTAACATTCCAATCTATTATTCTCAGATTCTGATCCATTTTTGTTACATTCCAATCTATTGTTCTCAGATTATGATCCATTTTTGTAACATTCCAATCTATTATTCTCAGATTCTGATCCATTTTTGTAACATTCCAATCTATTGTTCTCAGATTATGATCAATCCTTTTCCGCTCTCTTTAGCTGCTGTTAGTGTGGGGGTGACGCTCCCGGCTTGGAACAACACATTGGAGGAACTCCCTTATTAATAAAAGTGGAAAACTCTCCAATGACACAATTAGGGTCCATGGAGACTGACATTAATTACACACACTGAACAAACAGATACAGTTAACCCCTGTCAAACCAGCATTTAGTGTTCCAAAATAAAGTATAACAGTGACCCAGACTGGATGGGATGTATGAGGTTTGTTGAGGGAAGGAGTAGAAGAGGCACTGGCCAGAAGCTTTCACTCCTCCTTGGCTATGGGAGTAGTGACAGGGGAGTGGAGGACTGTAAATTATGCACCCTGTTTAAAAAAAGAGATGGGATAAACCCTGTAACTTCTGACCAAACAGTCTTATGTCGGCGATTGGAAATTTCTGGAGGCCATAACCCAGCTCAAAAATATATCTTTCTTGGAAAAACATCTGATAATAAATGACAAACAGGATGGATAGCTTGATAACCAATCATGTCTGATAATCTTGATCAAGTTAGTTGATGACATAACTGTGAGTGTTGATGAGGACAGTGTGTTTCGTGTTATGTATATGAACTTTCAAAAGGCCTGTGATCAAATGACATTTCATAGACTTGTTATGAAAAATGGAAGACATGGATTAATGTGACAGTGATAGTGTGCATATGACATTGACTCAGGGACAGAAAGCAGAGAGAAGTTGTGAACAGACATTGTTTATTCTGGGGGAGGGGGAGTGTACAGTGCTATTTCTCAGGGGTCAGTGTTAGAACCAGTGCTGTTCCTGACATATAGATAGATACATGATATAGAATTAAATGTAAAAATAAACAATTTCAACTCCTGCAGATGACATGAAACTCATATGCAAGAGTGGCAAAGGCGCAGACCACAGAATTATCCAACCTCACAGACTGTGTATTTTTTTATTTATTTATCATGGACTCTCATCCAACACCAGTGTATTTCTCACTCTAATTTATTTGTGTATGATTCTCGTGTCTGCGTGAATGTGTAGCATACATGTTTATTATTTTATTTAGATCCAGTTTAGTTTGTTAAGTATAATAAACTCACCTCTTGTTTAATCTCAAGAAAACCTGTCTGATTGGCTTTTTCACGAGCACAATAAAAGTACAATGTAAAATACTCACTGAGGTGGTCAGCACGTCCACTGCTAAAAAGGAATAAAGCCTATTGTGGTCAAATCTGAGATAGGACAAGAGGGGACCTGGGACCACTCCTCACATGGCTGTAACTGAAATTGATTGTAACCCAATGACAAACGAGAAATTAGAAGTAGGAAAAACAATTGATTCCCAGAAAAAAAAATGAAGATTTCAATGTAGGTTTTATTGTGGCTTTCGCTGCTGCAGCACTAAATAGTTCACATTCGAAGCCAGTACCATCCTAAGCCACAGTTTATGAAAATATGAACAGATGAATTAGGAGCAGGAGTAGGCCACTCGGCTCCTCAGGCCTGCTCTGCCATTCAATAAGATCATGACTAATCTGATTGTAAACTCGACTTCTCATTTCCACCAGCCCCCGATAACCTTCAACCCCTTGCTTATCAATAATCTATCTACCTCTGCCTTACAAATATTCAAAGACCCTGCTTCCAGCGCCTTTTGAGGAAGAGAATTCCAAAAATCCACGATCCTCACAGAAAAAAAATCTCCTCATCTGTGTGTTAAATGGGTGACCCCCCCTTATTTTTAAATATTGACCCCTAATTCTAGATATCTGCAGCGGATACAAGCCTAACCTGTCCAATATTCCCTCATAAGACGGCCCGCCGATTCCAGGTATCAGTCTAATAAGCCTTCTCTTTACTGCCCCCAATACATTTACATTCTTCTATTAACAAGGAGACCAAAACTGTACACAGTACTCCAGATGTGGTCTCACCAATGCCCTGTGAAACTGAAGCATGACCTCCATACTTTGGTATTCAATTTCTCTTGCAGCAAACAATAACATTCTATTAGCTTTCCAGTTACGTGCTGTACCTACATACTAGCCATTTGTGATTCATACACTTGGACACCCAGATCCCTCTGCATCTCAGAGCACTGCAATCTCTCACCATTTAGAAAACAGGCTTCCTTTTTATTGTTCCTGCCAAAGTGGGCAATTTCACACTTTCCTGCAGTATACTCCATTTTCCAGGTCTTTTCCTACTCACTTAACCTATCTATATTCCTTTGCAGTCCCCTATGTCCTGTTCACAACTTAGTTTCCTACATATCTTTGTGTCATCGGAAAATTTAGCAACTATACCTTCGGTCCCTTCATCCAATTCATTTATATAAATTGTAAAAAGGTGAATCCCCAGCACTGATCCCCATTGCACACCACTCGTTTAATCTTGTCAACCAGAAAATGACCCATTTATGCCGACACTCGGTTTCCTGTTCGCTACTCAATCTTCTATCCATACCAATAAGTTACTCCCTTCACCATGAGCTTTTATTTTCTGCGATAAACTTTGATGTGGCATCTTATCAAATGCCTTATAGAAATCTCAGTACAGTACATCCACCGGTTCCCCTTCATCCGCAGCACATGAAACTCCATCAAAGAACTCCAACAAACTGATTAAACATGATTTAACTTTCATAAATCCATGTTGATTCTGCCTGATTACCTCGATTTGGTCTAAGTGCCGATGATACCACCTCTAATAATAGTTTCCAACTTTTTCCCCAAGACAAATGTGAAGCTAACTGGCCTGTAGTTTCCTGCTTTCTGTCTGCCTCCCTTTTTGAATAAAGGAGTTACATACAGAGTGAAGTAACTTGGTACAGGTTAAAACCCTGTCTGCTGGGAAGTTGAGTAATGTAGCTGGAAGGTTAGGGATTACACTCCGTCAAAAGCTAGGAAACCCGAAATAGTAAGACTGTGACCAACCATATTTCACTTGAAGCTGAAGGCTCAAACAGGGTTAGAATCACTAACAGATAGAGTAATGTTAGCTAAGGTAAAACTAGAACAGAAGAGACTTGAATTAGAATTCCTGAGAGAGCGATAAAGAGCAGAATGAGAGTCAAGAAAGGGAAAATATAAGAGTGTTCCAGAAGGAGAAGGAGGAAAGGGAGTTAAGGTGGCTCAAACAACTAGAGGAATTCCCAGTACACCCAGTGAAGGCACAGCTGCTGACGGAGCTATCCCTAGCTCAGGACCATGTGCTGAGCTCTGAAAGTTCTCCCAGTCCATTCTAAAGTTCAATGAGGAGGATATGGCAGCACTTTTCATTACTTTTAAAAAGTTTTCAAAGCAACTGCAATGACCGTCAGAGAACTGGATGCTGTTTTTACAAAATAAAATGACAGGAAAGATGAAAGTTCATCACATTATGAGCGGACTGAAAATGCTATCCTGGCCCATATGAGATAGTACTGGAGCTGGACCAGCAGACATTCAGAATCTTTGGAAAGCAGCTTGACCAAACCTACCTGGCGTTTGAAAGAGTTAAGCAATTTCGGAACATTGGAACATAGGAGCAGCAGTAGGACATCGAGCCTGTTCCACCATTCAATATGATAATAGCTGATCATCCACTTCAATGCCTTTTTCCGACACAATCCCCATTTCCCTTTATGTCACTGGTATTTAGGCCGAGGCATTGAGGAACAGAGTCGGGACGTCATGTTACAGTTGTGCATAACTTGGTTAGGCCGCATTTGGAGTATTGTGGGCAGTTCTGGTCGCCGCACTACACAAAAGATGTGATTAAGCTCGAGAGGGTGCAGAAAAGATTCACAAGGATGTTGCCTGGTTTGAAGAGATTGAGTTATAAAGAGAGACTGGATAGGCTGGGTCTGATTTCCCTGCAGTGAAGGAGGCTGAGAGGAGACATGATAGAGGTATATAAAATTATGAGAGGCATAGATAGGGGAGATAGCCAGAGTCTGTTTCCCATGGTAGGGGTGACTAAAACTAGAGTGCGCAGATTTAAGGTGAGAGGGAGGAGGTTTAAAGGGATCAAAGGGGTAAATGTTTCACACAAAGAATAGTGGGTATTTGGAATGAACTGCCTGAGGAGGTGGTGGAGGCAGGAACAGTAACGACATTTAAGAGGCATCTGGACAGGTACTTGAATGAGCAAGGCATAGAGGGATATGGAATTAATGCAAGCAGTTGGGATTAGTATGGATCGGCATTATAGTCAGCCCAGACGCGGACGGCCGAATGGCCTGTTTCTATGCTGTACTACTCTATGACTCCATTTATAAATCTGTTAATATCTGCTTTAAACATACTCAATGACTGAGCTTCCACAGCCCTCTGGGGTAGAGAATTCCAAAGATTTACAACCCTCTGAGAAAAGACATGTCTCCTCATCTCTGTCCTAAGTGGATTTCCACTTATTTTGAAATTGTTTCCCATGGTTCTAGACTCCCCAACCAGCGGAAACATGTTAGCTGCATCTACCCTGTCTATCACTTTCAGTATTTTGTAGGTTTCAATAAGATCACCTCTCATTCTTCGAAACTCTAGAGAATACAGGCCCAGTTTCCCCAATCTCTCTTCATGGGATGGTCCCGCCATCTCGGGAACAAGTTTGATGAACCGTCATTGCACTCCCTCTATGATCATAACATCCTTCCGCAGGTAAGGGGACCAAAACTGCACACATTACTCCAGGGGCAGTCTAACCAAGTTTCCATACAATTGCAGCAAAACGTCACTACTACTGCACTCAAATCCACTTCAATAAAGGCTAACATACCATTAGTCTTCCTAACTGCTTTCTGCACCTGCATGTTTGTTTTCAGTGACTTATTGATGAGGACATACAGGTCCCTTTGTACAACTACACTTTCTAATCTCTTACCGTTTAAGAAATACTCTGCACATCTGTTCCTGCTACCGAAGTGGATAACCGCACATTTTTCCACATTATATTTCAACTGCCGTGTTCTTGCCCACTCACTACGGCTGTCCAAATCCCCTTGAAGCCGCTTTGCATCTTCCTCATCAACACTCATTCCCATCTAGTTTACTGGCATCGAAAACCTGGAAATATTACACTGGTCCCCACATCCAAGTCATTGATACGTATTGTGAACTGCCGGGGCCCAAGCACTGATCCCTGCAGTACCCCACTAGTCACAGCCTTCCAAGGCAAGAATTGCCCATTTATTCCTACTCTCTGCTTTCTGCCTGTTATCTAATCCTTAATCCATGCCAGTACATTATCTCCTATCCCATGTGCTTCAATTTTACTAACCAACCTCCTGTCGGGGACTTTATCAAAAGCTTTCTGAAAATCCAAGTGTACCACGTCCACCGAATTCCCTTTATCAATTCTGTGAGCAACATCCTCAAATAACTCCAACAGGTTTGTCAAACATTGTTTCCCGTTTATATATCCATGTTGACTCTACCTAATCAGATCCATTTATCACATTCTTTAGAATAGAGTATAGCTTGTTCCCAGCGACTGATGTAAGGCTAACATGTCTGTAGTGCCCTGTTTTCTCTCTCCCTCCATTCTTAAATACTGGGGAGAGATTTTCTATCTTCTAATCTTCAGGAACAGTTCCAGAATCTACAGAATATTGAAAGATATTCACCAATGTATCCACTATTTCCAAAGCTTCCTCTTTCAACACTCTGGGATGTAAAATATCAGGTCCTGGGGACTTGTCAACCTTCAGCTCCATTAATTTCTCCAAGACAACCTTCTTACTCATACTAATTAAATCCATTTCCTCATTCACAGGAATCCCTTGGATCTCTAATTCTGGGAGATTTCTTGTATCTTCCTCAGTGAAGACAGACACAAAGTAATCATTTAGCTTCTCTGCCATTTCTCGATTCCCCATTATAAATTCTCCTGACACTGCCTGTAATGGACCCACATTTGTCTTAGCTAAACGTTTCCTTTTCACGTATCTATAGAAGATTTTACAGTCCATTTTTGTGTTTGTTTTTGGCCAGTGATATGAGCGCTCAAGATAGAGCCCACTGATGAAACCCTCAGAGCGGTGATCCCTCTCGAGGAGTTCACAAACTCGCCCCCCTCCCAGTAAAACCCACATAGAGGGACAGAAGGTTCAAAGGTATTCTGGCTAATGAATTTTCCCATGTACACAAAGCCTTAACCCCAGAGGAAAACCCATTCCTCGTCACCCCAAAGATCCGAGAATAAAAGGTGGAAGGGAGATCGGAGCCCGAGCAGCCATGGGCAAGAAGCGGGACACACAAGGGTTCATCCTCAGGCCAAATAGGTGCTGAGAGCAGGAGTAATGGCTGAAGATCTGCGTGTTTCCACTGTAATAAGGCAGGTCACCATCGTGTTGACTAATGGAAGTGACGGGGAAAACCTGTAGGATTAATCAGAGTCCACCAGATCAGTGCTGGAAAACGGGCCCTGATGGAAAGCACAGCAGGTCAGGCTGTGCCTTTAACTGTAACGGTCAGACACAGTAACCCCACCACAGAGAGTGCGGGAAAACTTAACAAAATCCCTGAGAGTTACCAGGAATTTGTATTCCAAGGAAAAGTGACCCCATGCCCCTCGAGAGGGGCAAGCAAACCCATAGTCATACTGAGGGATACAGGCGCCAAACAAACCCTTCTGCTGGGAAAAGACCTTTACCCGAGAGAGTGCAGTGAATGCTAGAGTGTTAGTGAATGGTATCGGAAGATGATATATGACCATACCTGTATATCGACTGGACTTGGAATGTGACCCAGTTTCAAGACTGGTAACCATGAGGATTGTACCTAGTTTACCAGTGGAGGGGTCGATCAGCTCCTGGGTAATGATCTGACAGGGGAAAATGTGGCAGCTTCCCCAGTAGCTCTGGAGCGACCAAAAGAGGTCAGGGAGACAGACCAGTTACAGGAGAAGTTCCCTGGCACTCTCACTGATTGTGTGGTGACTCGGTACATGGACAAACAATCCCCTGAACTGACACTGCAGACGGATGACCCTACTGTCTGGTTATCTGAAACCTTCTTTGGGAAGTTAGAGGACCCAAAGGATGTGTTAAACAGATCGTCCTTAGTTGAGGCTCAACCACCTGACCCAGTGTTAAAAAAGGCACAGACTGTCCAAACCAAAACTGAAGCAGAGGGAGTTGCAGAGTGCTACTATTTAAATAATGAGGTGCGAATGAGGAAGTGGAGACCACCTCACAGACCTGCGGATGAAGAGTGCACAGTGCTTCACCAGATACGGATGCCGCTGAGGTACTTTAGAACATAGAACATTACAGCGCAGTACAGGCCCTTCGGCCCTCGATGTTGCGCCGACCTGTGAAACCATCTGACCTACACTATTCCATTTTCATCCATATGTCTATCCAATGACCACTTAAATGCCCTTAAAGTTGGCGAGTCCACTACTGTTGCAGGCAGGGCGTTCCACGCCCCTACTACTCTCTGAGTAAAGAAACTACCTCTGACATCTGTCCTATATCTATCACCCCTCAACTTAAAGCTATGTCCCCTCGTGTTTGCCATCACCATCCGAAGAAAAAGACTCTCACTATCCACCCTATCTAACCCTCTGATTATCTTATATGTCTCTATTAAGTCACCTCTCCTCCTCCTACACGCCAACTAAAACAACCTCAAGTCCCTCAGCCTTTCCTCGTAAGACCTTCTCTCCATACCAGGCAACATCCTAGTAAATCTCCTCTGCACCCTTTCCAAAGCTTCCACATTCTTCCTATAATGTGGTGACCACAACTGCACGCAATACTCCAAGTGCGGCCTCACCAGAGTTTTGTACAGCTGCAGCATGACCTCGTGGCTCCGAAACTCGATCCCCCTACTAATAAAAGCTAACACACCATATGCCTTCTTAACAGCCCTATTACCCTGGGTGGCAGCTTTCAGAGATTTATGTACCTGGACACCAAGATCTCTCTGCTCATCTACACTACCAAGAATCTTCCCATTAGCCTAGTACTCTGCATTCATGTTACTCCTTCCAAAGTGAATCACCTCACACTTTTCCGCATTCAACTCCATTTGCCATCTCTCAGCCCAGCTCTGCAGCCTATCTATGTCCCTCTGTAACCTACAACATCCTTCAGCACTATCCACAACTCCACCGACCTACGTGTCATCTGCAAATTTACTAACCCACCCTTCGACACCCTCATCCAGGTCATTTATAAAAATGACAAACAGCAGTGGCCCCAAAACAGATCCTTGCGGTACAGCACTAGTAACTAAACTCAAGGATGAACATTTGCCATCAACCACCACCCTCTGTCTTCTTTCAGCTAGCCAATTTCTGATCGAAAGCACTAAATCACCTTCAATCCCATACTTCCGTATTTTCTGCAATAGCCTACCGTGGGGAATCTTATCAAACGCCGTACTGAAATCCATATACACCACATCCATGGCTTTACCCTCATCCACCTGTTTGGTCACCTTGTCAAAAAACTCAATAAGGTTTGTGAGGCACGACCTACCCTTCACAAAACCGTGCTGATTATCGCTAATGAACTTATTCTTTTCAAGATGATTATAAATCCTATCTCTTATAACCTTTTCCAACATTTTACCCACAACCGAAGTAAGGCTCACAGGTCTTTAATTACCAGGGCTGTCTCTACTCCCCTTCTTGAACAAAGATACAACATTTGCTATCTTCCAGTCTTCCGGCACGATTGCTGTCGACAATGACGACATAAAGATCAAGGTCAAAGGCTCTGTAATCTCCACCCTAGCTTCCGAGAGAATCCTAGGATAAATCCCATCAGGCCCAGGGGAATTATGTATTTTCACATTTCCAAAATTGCTAAAACCTCCTCCTTGTGAACCTCAATCCCATCTAGCCTAGTAGTCTGTATCTCAGTATTCTCCTCGACAACATCTTCTTTCTCTACTGTAAATACTGACGAAAAATATTCATTTAACGCTTCCCCTATCTCCTCTGATTCCACACACAACTTCCCACTACTATCCTTGATTGGCCCTAATCTAACTCTAGTCATTCTTTTATTCCTGATATACCTATAGAAAGCCTTAGGGTTTTCCTTGATCCTATCCGCCAATGACTTCTCGTGTCCTCTCCTCACTCTTCTTAGCCCTCCCTTTAGATCCTTCCTGGCTAGCTTGTAACTCTCAAGCGCCCTAACTGAGCCTTCACGTCTCATCCTAACATAAGCCTTCTTCTTCCTCTTGACAAGCGCTTCAACTTCTTTAGTAAACCATGGCTCCCTCGCTCGACAACTTCCTCCCTGCCTGACAGGTACATACTTATCAAGGACACGCAGTAGCTGCTCCCTGAATAAGCTCCACATTTCGATTGTGCCCATCCCCTGCAGTTTCCTTCCCCATCCTACGCATCCTAAATCTTGCCTAATCGCATCATAATTTCCTTTCCCCCAGCTATAATACTTGCCCTGCGGTATATACCTGTCCCTGCCCATCGCTAAGGTAAACCTAACCGAATTGTGATCACTATCACCAAAGTGCTCACCTACATCTCAATCTAACACCTGGCCGGGTTCATTACCCAGTACCAAATCCAATGTGGCATCGCCCCTGGTTGGCCTGTCTACATACTGTGTCAGAAAACCCTCCTGCACACACTGGACAAAAACTGACCCATCTAGAGTACTCGAACTATAGTATTTCCAGTCAATATTTGGAAAGTTAAAGTCCCCCATAACAACTACCCTGTTACACTCGCTCCTGTCGAGAATCATCTTCGCTATCCTTTCCTCTCCATCTCTGGAACTATTCGGAGGTCTACAGAAAACTCCCAACAGGGTGACCTCTCCTCTCCTGTTTCTAACCTCGGCCCATACTACCTCAGTAGACGAGTCATCAAATGTCCTTTCTGCCGCTGTAATACTCTCCTTGATTAACAATGCCACCCACCCCCCCACCCCGCCCCTCTTTTACCATCTTCTCTGTTCTTACTGAAACATCTAAATCCCGGAACCTGCAACATCCATTCCTGTCTCTGCTTTACCCAAGTCTCCGAAATGGCCACAACATCGAGATCCCAGGTACCAACCCATGCTGCAAGCTCACCCACCTTATTCCGGATGCTCCTGGCGTCGAATAAACACACTTTAAACCAAGTTCTTGCTTGCCAGTGCCCTTTCAGAAATATTAAGAATGGCCCACGAACTTCCAATGACTGGACATGTCAGTATATGAAAAATCGAAGCCTGCATAAGGCAGCATCTTCACTGGCCACAACTCCATAAAGATGTGGTGGATTTCTGTAAATCTGGTCACATGTGCCAGGTCGTGGAGAAGCCCCAAACTGCAATAAAACCTTCACTCCTAATTGCCATACCAGCTTTTGTGGAACCCTTCAGCAGAATGCTGGTGGATTGTGTGGGACACCTGCTGAAAACAAAACTTGATTACCAGTATCTTCTCACCATTATGGATGTGGTGACCCGATTCCCAGAGGCCATTCTCCCGAAGAACTATCTCTGCCAAGGTAGTGGTGGAGGGGTTAACCCAATTCTTTACCCGATAATGGGCTGCCTGCTGAGATCCAGATGGAAAAGGGCACACATTTTATATCAAGTATTTTTGAAAAGGGAATCTGGACATAACCCAGTGCAAGTCCTCAGCCTACCATCCACAGTCACCGGGGGCTTTGGAGCGGCACCACCAGACCCTAAAGTCAATGATCAGGCCATACTGCTATGAGTAACCCCATGACTGGGACAAAGGGCTGGGATTTCTCCTGTTGGTTACCAGGGACTTATCCAATGATTCCACTGGCTTTAGTCTCTTTCAATTAGTTTATGGACACGAGATGAGAGGTCCTCTTAAACTAATCAAGGAGAAGCTTTTTGGGGCAGAGGGATCAAACTTCCATGTTAGACTACATTTCCTTGCTCTGGGAGTGGCTCACGAGAGCCTGTGCCTTGGCTCAGTAACACCTAAAGACCTCCCAGGCAGCTATGAAAAGGTAATCAGACTGAAATGCCGAGGCTGGAACATTTCAGGACAGAGACCCTGTATTGTTACTACTCCCACTGCAGGGTGAATCCCTAAAAGCCCAGTTCGGTGGTCCATATCGAGTGGCAAAAGGAATAGTCAGGTAAATTATTTAATTGACACCCCAGACCAAAGGAAAAAAGCAAAGGCTTTGGAGGGGACAGACATGCACAGATCTGTCAGACAGTCAAAAGGGGAGGATTGAAAAGGACAGTGAGGACAGGTTAGAAGAGGGCCATGAGGATTCTCAACTGGAATCCCCTATTCTCCGATTTGCCAACCCTGAAATGTTAGATAAATTAGACCACACGCTCTCCTCTTTAAATACAACCCAAAAAAGGCATCCTAAAAAGGCTGCTAACAGCATTTACAGAAAGCTGCAAGGGCAAGGTAAGTTCCAAAAAAGGCAAGCCGATGGTGAGGGAGATGCCTCACCTAGTCGAAGTGCCGCAGTAGAGTGAAGTGAAAGCTGGACAGACACTTGCGAGCACGAATGTCCCAGAGGACACAGGGCAGATCAGAAAAAAATGATGCTCCCTTCAGTAAAGGGAAAAGTGAGGGCGAAATACCCTAAAGTAAACATCATTTGTGTACCTCACCAGAAGCTAAAAGTGAGGTCAGTGTGGATCTTCCCACTGAAGAACCCAATGATCAGGTCCCAAACCGAAAGCTAAACAAACCCCCCAAAAAAACCAATTTATTACACATTGTCAGTTTAGGGAGGAAGTTTAGACAGGAACCTGAATGGTGAAAGTTTCATTGCAGGAGAGAGAAAAAAGGTCGAACCCGACACATCATCATCCCAGACAAACACCAAAATATTAAATCAACACAACTGTAATAGACAATGTCAGCTGCAGTAATTCTAAGATTAATGTTTGAATTTGAGAAGTGATTATTGAGAATGAATTTGTGTTTCCTTCTATTTCTTCTCACGATTCTGTAATAAAATGTTCCTATGATCACATTTCTTTCCATGTGCTGCAGCGGTGTGAAGATAACACAATATGCCCAATGAGGAATTTTAATTCATCGATTAGACACTTACAGTAATCATTTAATGGAAAAAAGTCCTGCAGCTAACCTCGAAAAAACTGGCAGCCAAGATGGCCACCGCCATCTTGAAACACATTTTCACATTCCAGAGGCAACAGGAGACACATGTCTGATGAGCCTGGACCCAAAACATTGGCTTTCTCTAGTTACTGAATTACCTAAGATTACATTCATTAACACGGTATACAAGGACATCCTGACAAATTCACTTTAAAAGAGCAAACTCCTCCAAGTGTAAATACTGGTATCCTGAAACCTGGGGAGATAGAAGTTCCTAACTTTGAATCTCTTAATAAGGGTCCAGCAAATACTGTGAGGCAGTCAGGGGACCTTCTGTCATCTCTGTGAAAGCTGGGAGTTGCCCCTGGACAAAGACAGACAAGCCAGTAATTCAAACTGTGCAGAAGCAGAAGGGCTGTGTCCCCCACTCCCTCTCTCTGTCCAGATAACTTCACAAGTTTGAAAACCACGTGCGGCTGTGGGCCGTCCATTTCTACAGATTACTACAGACAGAGACACCGGGGGAAGAAAGCCACCCACAAGTCTGCGTCCAGGAAAACCCTGAGCCACGTGGGTCAGCCACAAAGGGCACTTTGACCATCCAAAGACTTCAAGAATATAACTTCAAAGAAAGAACAAAGAAAAAAGAAAATTACAGCACAGGACCAGGCCCTTCGGCCCTCCAAGCCTACGCGGATCCAAACCCTCTATCTAAACCTTTCGCCTATTTTCTAAGGGTCTGTATCTCTTTACTTCCTGCCCATTCATGTATCTGTCTAGATACATCTTAAAAGACACTATCGTGCCCGCGTCTACCACCTCCACTGGTAATGCGTTCCATGCACCCACCACCCTCTGCGTAAAGAACTTTCCACGCATATCCCCCCTAAACTTTTCCCCTTTCACTTTGAACTCGTGTCCCCTAGTAATTGAATCCCCCACTCTGGGAAAAAGCTTCTTGCTATCCACCCTGTCTATACCTCTCATGATTTTGTACACCTCAATCAGGTCCCCCCTCAACCTCCGTCTTTCTAATGAAAATAAACCTAATCTACTCAACCTCTCTTCATAGCTAGCGCCCTCCATACCAGGCAACATGCTGGTGAATCTCCTCTGCACCCTCTCCAAAGCATCCACATCCTTTTGGTAATGTGGCGACCAGAACTGCACGCATTATTCCAAATGTGGCCGAACCAAAGTCCTATACAACTGTAACATGATCTGCCAACTCTTGTACTCAATACCCCGTCCGATGAAGGAAAGCATGCCGTATGCCTTCTTGACCACTCTATTGACCTGCGTTGCCACCTTCAGGGAACAATGGACCTGAACACCCAAATCTCTCTGTACATCAATTTTCCCCAGGACTTTTCCATTTACTGCACAGTTCACTCTTGAATTGGATCTTCCAAAATGCATCACCTCGCATTTTCCCTAATAGAACTCCATCTGCCATTTCTCGGCCCAACTCTCCAGTCTATCTATATTCTGCTGTATTCTCTGACAGTCCCCTTCAGTATCTGCTACTCCACCAATCTTAGTGTCGTCTGCAAACTTGCTAATCAGACCACCTATACTTTCCTCCAAATCATTTATGTATATCACAAACAACAGTGGTCCAGCCCGGATCCCTGTGGAACACCACTGGTGACACGTCTCCATTTTGAGAAACTCCCCTCCATTGCTACTCTCTGTCTCCTGTTGCCCAGCCACTTCTTTATCCATCTAGCTAGTACACCTTGGACCCCAAGCGCCTTCACTTTCTCCATCAGCCTACCATGGGGAACCTTATCAAACGCCTTACTGAAGTCCATGTATATGACACCTACAGCTCTTCCCTCATCAATCAACTTTGTCACTTCCTCAAAGAATTCTATTAAGTTGGTAAGACATGACCTTCCCTGCACAAAACCATGTTGCCTATCACTGATCAGCCCATTTTCTTCCAGATGGGAATAGATCCTATCCCTCAGTATCTTCTCCAGCTGCTTCCCTACCACTGACGTCAGCCTCACCGGTCTATAATTACCTGGATTTTCCCTGTTACCCTTCTTAAGCAAGGGGACAACATTAGCAATTCTCCAGTCCTCAGGGACCTCACCCGTGTTTAAGGATGTTGCAAAGATATCTGTTAAGGCCCCAACTATTTCCTCTCTCGCTTCCCACAAAAACCTGGGATAGATCCCATCCGGACCTGGGGACTTGTCCACCTTAATGCCTTTTCGAATACCCGACACTTCCTCCCTCCTTATGCCGACTTGACCTAGAGTAATCAAACATCTGTCCCTAACCACAACATCCGTCATGTCCCTCTCCTCGGTGAATACCGATGCAAAGTACTCGTTTAGAATCTCACCCATTTTCTCTGACTCCACGCATAACTTTCCTCCTTTGTCCTTGAGTGGGCCAATCCTTTCTCTAGTTACCCTCTTGCTCCTTATATATGTATAAAAGGCTTTGGGATTTTCCTTAACCCTGTTTGCTAAAGATATTTCATGACCCCTTTTAGCCCTCTTAATTCCTCGATTCAGGTTGCGCCTACAATCCCGATATTCTTTCAAAGCTTCGTCTTTCTTCAGCCGCCTAGACCTGATGTGTGCTTCCTTTTTCCTCTTATCTTGTCTCACAATTTCACCTGTCATCCATGGTTCCCTAATCTTGCCATTTCTATCCCTCATTTTCACAGGAACATGTCTCTCCTGAACGCTAATCAACCTCTCTTTAAAAGCCTCCCACATATCAAATGTGGATTTACCTTCAAACAGCTGCTCCCAATCTACATTCCCCAGCTCCTGCCGAATTTTGGTATAGTTGGCCTTCCCCCAATTTAGCACTCTTCCTTTAGGACCACTCTCGTCTTTGTCCATGAGTATTTTAAAGCTTACGGAATTGTGATCACTATTCCCAAAGTAGTCCCCTACTGAAACTTCAACCACCTGGCCCGGCTCATTTCCCAACACCAGGTCCAGTATGGCCCCTTCCCGAGTTGGACTATTTACATACTGCTCTAGAAAACCCTCCTGGATGCTCCTTACAAATTCTGCTCCATCTAGACCTCTAACATTAAGTGAATCCCAGTCAATGTTGGGAAAATTAAAATCTCCTATCACCACCACCCTGTTGCTCCTACATCTTTCCATAATCTGTTTACATATTTGTACCTCGATCTGACGCTCGCTGTTGGGAGGCCTGTAGTACAGCCCCAACATTGTTACCGCACCTTCCTATTTCTGAGTTCTGCCCATATTGCCTCACAGCTCGAGTCCTCCATAGTGCCTTCCTTCAGCACAGCTTTGATATCCTCTTTGACCAGTAATGCAACTCCTCCACCCCTTTTACCTCCCTCTCTATCCCGCCTGAAGCATCGGTATCCTGGGATATTTAGTTGCCAATCATGCCCTTCCCTTAACCAAGTCTCAGTAACAGCAATAACATCATACTCCCAGGTACTAATCCACGCCCTAAGTTCATCTGCCTTACCTACTACACTTCTTGCATTAAAACAAATACACCTCAGACCACCAGTCCCTTTGCTTTCATCAACTGCTCCCTGCCTACTCTTTCCCTTAGTCACGCTGACTTCATTATCTAGTTCCTTACAGGCTTTAGTTACTACATCCTTACTCTCCACTGACCTCATTTGGTTCCCATCCCCCTGCCACATTAGTTTAAACCCTCCCCAACAGCGTTAGCAAAATACTTCAGCCAGAAGACCACCGAATCATCCAACCTCACAGAATGAGTATTATTTAAAATTTATTTAGGACTCCAATCCAATGACAAATGTACTTCTCACTCTGTAATCTATTTGCATGTGATCCTCGTGTGAGTGTGTGCATAAATGTGTGGTGTATTTTATTATGGTTTTATTTAGATACGATTTAGATTGCTAAGTATAATAAACTCACCTCTTTCCTGTTTAATCTCCAGAGAACCAGTCCGATTGGTTCCTTCACCATCACACCAAAGGGAAAAGGGAAAATACTCACTGAGATGGTTACCACATCCACTCTCTAGAAAGGGCACACCCTATTGCGGTCAAATAAGAGGAAGGGCACGAGGAGAGACTGTGACCCCTCTTCACCTGGCTGTAACAATAGGCAGGGTTGGAGATGGAGAGAACACGGGAATGAAGTCAGCTCAGCATTAAATTGCAGAGGTTGTTAACTCCCTGGTTCAGCCTCAGACAATGGCCAGCGAGGGGGATGCAGATCGTGGATGGGGAATATAATTTGAGACAGAAACTGAAGACAATGGTTTCAGTCTGCTCACGATATAAATTACGAGAACACTAAATCATTGAAATATGGCTTATGAATCTAATAGTTGGATACAGAGACTTACCTGAGACACCAATAATAAAGAGGATGGGATAATAAATTGATTGAAACATCTTCAGAGCACAAAAGATCCGCTCTTCTAATGTTATCCAGTAATAATATGCAGTGAGCCAGTAAAACCAATAGGAGAAACTCCTGCTGTCCATTGCAGTAACATTCTAATCTATTGTTCTCAGATTCTGACCCATTGTTGTAACATTCCAATCTATTGCTCTCAGATTCTGACCCATTGTTGTAACATTCCAATCTATTGTTCTCAGATTCTGACCCATTGTTGTAACATTCCAGTCTATTGCTCTCAGATTCTGACCCATTGTTGTAACATTCCAATCTATTGTTCTCAGACTCTGACCCATTGTTGTAACATTCCAATCTATTGTTCTCAGATTCTGACCCATTGTTGTAACATTCCAATCTATTGTTCTCAGACTCTGACCCATTGTTGTAACATTCCAATCTATTGTTCTCAGATTCTGACCCATTGTTGTAACATTCCAATCTATTGTTCTCAGATTCTGACCCATTGTTGTAACATTCCAATCTATTGTTCTCAGACTCTGACCCATTGTTGTAACATTCCAATCTATTGTTCTCAGATTCTGACCCATTGTTGTAACATTCCAATCTATTGTTCTCAGATTCTGACCCATTGTTGCAACATTCCAGTCTATTGCTCTCAGACTCTGACCCATTGTTGTAACATTCCAATCTATTGTTCTCAGATTCTGACCCATTGTTGCAACATTCCAGTCTATTGTTCTCAGACTCTGACCCATTGTTGCAACATTCCAGTCTATTGCTCTCAGACTCTGACCCATTGTTGTAACATTCCAATCTATTGTTCTCAGACTCTGACCCATTGTTGCAACATTCCAGTCTATTGCTCTCAGACTCTGACCCATTGTTGTAACATTCCAATCTATTGTTCTCAGATTCTGACCCATTGTTGTAACATTCCAATCTATTGTTCTCAGGTTCTGATCTATCTTCTCCCTCTCTCTGGAGCTGCTAATCTCTGTTATGTTCCCGCTGAAATTATGGGATAATACATTGAAAGGAGCCCCTTATTAATAGACGATGGAAAACCTCCCAGTGACACAATTAGGGAGACGGACATTAACTACAGTCACTGAACAAACAGGTTCAGTTAACTCATTACAATCTATACGTTTTTGTACCACAATAAAGTAGAACATTTATTTGGTCTGGATAGGATATCTGAGGTTTAATGAGGGAAGGAATTGTGGAAACACAGCGGCACTGGCCAGAATCTTCGAATCCTCCTTTGATATGGGATTGGAGACAGAGGACTGGAAGGCTGTAAATGTTACACCCTATTTAAAAAGAGGAAAGGTTGGACAAACCCTGTAACTACTGACCAGTTAGTCTAATGTTGATAGTTGGAAACTTCTGGAGTCCGTAACCCAGCACAATGTATTTCTTGCCTGTAAAATCATGATTAATAAATGACAAGCAGCATAGATAGGTTAATGGAAAATCATTTTCTAATCTTAATCGAGTTCGTTGAGGACGTAACTGTGAGTGTTAATGAGAATAGCGTGTTTTGTGTAATGGAATCAGAGAATCATAGTAAGGTTAAGGCAGAGAAAGATGCCCGTTGGAACGTTATTGCTGTGCCAGCCGATAAACGATCCACTATTCTAATCCCACCATCCAGCATTTGGCCAATAACCCTGCAGATTGTTTCACCTGAGCTGCATGTGCAGACTCCTTCTGAATGGGTTGAGTGTTCCTGCCTCAACTACCCTTTCAGGCAGTGAGTTCCAGACTCACACCAAAGCAGGGGACCCAGTCCTGAGCCTTGTGGAACGCCGCTGGAAACATCCCTCCTGACTCTAAAATACCCGTCAACAATTACCCTTTGTTTCCTGCCACTGCGCCAATTTCCTATTTCTGGGTGAACAGGTGTTTCCTCAACTCCCCTCTAATCTTTCCATCAATCATTTTAAATCTATGCCCCCTCATCACTGATCTCTCTGCTAATGTGATTAGACCCTTCACCTCCATTCTATCCAGGCCCCTAAAAATATATACATTTCAATCAGATCTCCCCTCAACCTTCTCTGTTCCAAGAAGAACAACCCCAGCCTATCCAATCATTCCACATAGCTGCATTTTTCCAGTCCTGGTAACATCCTTGGAAATCTCCTCTGTGCCCTCTCGAATGCAATTACATCCTTTCTGCAATGAGGTGACCAGAACGGCACAAAACACTCAAGTTATGGTCTACCCAAAGAGTTATACAGTTCCAGCATAACCTCCCTGCTTTTGTATTCTATACCTCAGCTAATAAAGGGAAGGATTCCGTATGCCTTCTTAACCACCTAATCAACCTGTCCTGCTACTTCGGGGATCTGTGGACATTGACTCCAAAGTTCCCTCACTTCCTCTACACTTCCTAGTATTTTCCCATTAATCGTGCATCCCTTTGCTTTGTTTGAACTCCTCAATTTGCATCGCCTCATTCTTAATCAGGTGGAATCCCATTTGCCACTTTTCTGCCATCGATATCTTCCTGCAACCTACAGCAATCCTCCTCGCTATCTACCACACGGCAAATCTGTGTGTCATCTACAAACCTCTTGATCATGCTTCTACATTTACGTCCAAGTCATTAATATATACCACAAAAAGCAGGGGACTCAGTCCTGAGCCCTGTGGAACACCATTGGAAACAGTCCGAAGGTCTGTCTGAAACAGTCCGGGGTTTCGAGGAAGGGTCACTGACCCGAAACGTTAACTCTGCTTCTCTTTCCACAGATGCTGCCAGACCTGCTGAGTGATTCCAGCATTTCTTGTTTTTGTTTCAGATTTCCAGCATCTGCAGTATCTTGCTTTTATTATATTGGAAACAGCCCTCCAGTCAATAAAACACCCATCAACAATTGCCCTTTGTTTCCTGCCTATGAGCCAATTTTGTATCAACCTTGCTTTATTTCCCTGGATTCCATGGGATTTTTTTTTTTTTAACCAGTCTGCCATGTGGGACCTTGTCAAAAGCCTTGCTTAAATCCATGTAGACCACATGAACTGCACTACCCTCATCTATCTTCCTTGTTACTTCTTCAAAAAACTCACTCAAGTTGGTCAAACTAGAGCGTCCCTTAACAAATCCATGCTGACTATCCTTGATTAGCCTGTGCCTTTCTAAGAGACAGTTTATCCTGTCTCTCAGAATAGATTCCAATATTTTGTCCACGACTGAGGTTAGACTGACTGGCCTGTAATCTTTCATTCTAACCCTGGGGTCCTTTATAAACAGAGGTTCAATGTTAACAGTACTCCAATCCTCTGGCACCACACCTGTACCCAGTGAGGACTGGAAAATGATGGCCAGACCCTCTGCTATTTCTTCTCTTGCTTGTTTTAACAGCATAGGATGCATTTTATCTGGATCTGGTGACTTATCAACTTTCAAGGATGCTAATCCCATTAATACCTCCTCTCTCCCTAAGTATATCACATCAAATACTTCATATTCCTCCTCCTTAGCTACAATATCTGCATCATACCCCTCTTTTGTAACGTGAACCACGAAGTATTCATTAAGAACCATACCAACATCTTCCACCCCTGCACATGCATATGCAATTATGCATATACACTTATGTGAACAGACTTTCAAAAGGCCTGTGATCAAATGGCATTCCATAGACTTGTTATGAAAATGGAACACATGGATTAATGTGACAGTGATAGTGTGGATATGACACTGACTCAGGGACAGAAAGCAGAGAGAAGTAGTGAACAGACATTGTTCAGACTGGTGGAGGAGGGGAAGCATACAGTGCAATTTCTCAGGGGTCAGTATTAGAACCAGTACTCTTCCTGACATATAGATAAATAGATGCATGACAAAGACTTACGTGTGAAGAGCAGAGTCTCAACATTTGCAGAAGGCAGGAAACTTATAAATGTAGTAACCAGTGTGAAGGATAGTAGCCACTTCAGGAGGACATGGACAGTCAGATGTTGAAATAAGAATACACATGGTGAATGAAATTTAACACATAGAATTGGGGAAGTGATTATTTTGTGAGGGAGAATAAGGGGAGTGAATAGAAACTAAACTGCACCATTTAAAAGATGGTACCGGAGCACAGAGACTGGGTGCGTATGTACACAAATCTTCAATGGTGGCCGGATAAGTTCTGAAGATTTTAAAAAGGCATCCGGGATCCTTAGCTTTATAACTAGAAGCAAAGAATTTAAAAAAAAACACAAGAACATTCTGCTAAGACTAGAAATGAATGTTTGAGCCTCAGCTGAGATATTGTGTCCAATTCTGGACACCACACTTTATGAAGATTCCAAGGCCTTGGAGATGGTGCCTCGGTGATATACTAGAATGGTAACAGGGATGAGGGAGTTCAGTTATGTGGAGAGAAGCTGGGATTGTTCTCCGTAGAGCAGAGAAGCTAAAAGGGAGATTTAATAGAGGGGCTTAAAATGATGATGTGCTTTGCAAGAATAAATAAAGAGAATCTGGTTTGACTGGATGAAGGGTAAGTAACCAGGGAACACAGTTTAATGTTGATTAACAAACAAACAGAGGAGAGATGAGGAGATTTTCATTTCTTTACACAGCGAGTGTTTATGATTTGGAATTCACTTCCTGAAAGGGTTGTGGAAGCAGATTTAACAGAAACTTTCAGTCGGGAATTGGATCAATACTAACAGGGTGATTTACTGGACTGGGAGAAAAGAACAGGGGAGAGGAATCATTGAAAATGTCCTTCAAAGAGCTGGAACTGGTACGATATGTTAAATAGTCTCCTCCTGTGCTGTGTAATTCTCTGACTGTCTGATAACAGAAACCATTGAGTATGTATCTCATGTGTACAATTGACATTCAGTAGTTTTTAATCCCGAGATTAATTGTTACTTGTTTTCTGATGAAGACAACAGCAGAAAGACAAACACAAGGGGCTGGTGAGATAAATTGTGTTGACAATTTGTTTATTCGGTTATGACGTCTCACTCTGATCACAGACCTCGCCTGGTTTCAATAGGTCAATTACAAACTCATTGATTTTATTCCTATTTTATTTCCTGCCTATTTGTTCTCAGGATATGGGTGATACTGACAAGGCCAGCATTACTTCCCCATCCCTGGTTACCATGAGAGAATGGTGAATCTTGAACCACTGCAGTCCCTGTGGTTCTAACAAACAAAATAACATTTAGTATTTTGATGAGGCCGTTTCATCACTGGGCATTTCAGAATGAGTTGGGTTTGAACATGAGGATGAGAGTTTTAAAATCAAGATGTTACCAGAGCAGGGGCCAATGTAGGTGAACGAGCACTGGAGTGATGGATGAACGGGACTTGCTTTGAGTTTAGATACAGGCAGCAGAGTTTTAGATGAACAAATATTTGTGGCAGAGTCAGTACAGGTTAGACGCAGGGTCAAGCTCACTCTACACTGTGCCCATCAAACACTGCCATGAAAGGTACAGCACGGCTTAGATGCAGAATAAAGCTCACTCTACACTGTCCCCCATTAAATACTCCCAGGACAGGTACAGCACTGGGGTTGGCTGCTGCCTAATTGGAGGTGCTGAGTAGTTAACGAGGTTCAGCTGACTGTGGCTGTGTGAAGAGGCTGGAAGCTGTGTGACTGCTGCAAGATGGGAGAAACTGAGATTGAAGGAAAGGTTTTTCCACATTGGCAACATGAGTCTGGGGAAAGAGGCTGGGAGAGGAGCTAATTAGATAGCTCTTTCAAAGAGACAGTACTGACGCAATGGGCCGAATAGCCTCTTTCTGTGCTGCGCCAATCTCTAATTCTATGAACAAGAGACAGAGAGTGAAGTGAGTTAAGGACAGAGAGAAAAAACGTGAAAGAGGGAAAGGTCAATAGGAAGTGCGAAAAAATCGTGTTTGCATCACTTTTTCAGCAGAGGAGTCATGATTTGCCCGTCCCCGTTCCTGTTGAGACAGGTGACACACAAACATCCTGCTGCCTCCTCATTTCCATGCATTCGACGTACACCACAAAGCGACCCGCGCTGCTGTCTGTCTGCACGTTTAAGATTAGATTAGATTAGATTAGAGATACAGCACTGAAACAGGCCCTTCGGCCCACCGAGTCTGTGCCTACCATCAACCACCCATTTATACTCATCCTACACTAATCCCATATTCCTAACAAACATCCCCACCTGTCCCTATATTTCCCTACCACCTACCTATACGAGTGACAATTTTTTTATAATGGTCAATTTACCTACCAACCTTACTGTGTGTGAGGCTGGCTCGTGTTTCAGCCAGGCTTCAGCTCTTCAAGTCAGTCTGTCCCTCTTAACGGGAAGTTGTACTGAATCACAGGAGGCTGCTGTTGCTGATTGGGAATGCTGCAATTGGAGACAAGGCAAATGGAATACTACGACAGAGAGAGGGCTCTGTTGTTCACGGATGTGATGCTGGAGGCCTTAGTCATGGTGGGTGACAGGAGGAGAGAGGCCATGTTTTCGTGGAGTGGGCTGGAGACCCTCAAGCAACGTCCACCGAATGGAATGGGAGCAGGTGGCCAGGGAGGTCAATGCAAGAGGTCTGGCCCTAAGAACCTGGCAGCAGAGCAAGAAGAAGTTTAATGAGTTCACACGGGTCACACAATGTCAGTTAATTCATCTCCACATGGCTTCTCCTACCCCCAACATCACCAACCTCTCACACTGCTCAATGTACCACACCCCAATCACTCACCCATCAGTAGTCCCTAACACTCAGGACTCACACCTAACATTCACATACTCCATCTCTCCTTCACACACATTACACTTATACCAGCTTCACACCCACCTCTCCCTGCCTCCACATTCCTGCAGCTATTCAACTGTGCCAAGGACATCACCCAAACACAGAGCAACACAATCACTGACATTCTGCCCTTTCTCTTACAGAACATGGTGGCCGACAATTACAGGGAGCAGCAGTGAACCGGCGGGAACCAGGCAGACTTTCATCCCCTGAGCCTGAGGGAGGAGATGGTTCTTCACATCATGGGACCGGTTGTGACAGAGCCCATAGCATCCGGCATCACCGAGAGTATTCAGCATGATGCTATGTTCCGGCCTTATGTCTCTTCTTAACTCCCAACTGCCCCTCGTCCTGCTGTCTGGGATGATGTACAAGCTGCAGATGGTGGGACCATGAACTTCCTGCTTTCCAACCCACCCCCAATCCCTCACCCCAACCCTCCCCCTCTGATTTTATACTTTCCAATCATTACCCAAAACTGCCAGCTTCCCAGTCACAGCAGATCCAGGAGACAGAGAGAGAGAGAGAGAGCAGTACAGCACTGGTGGTGAAACCCCATCACTTGGTCTGATACTCATAGTCATCAGATCAAATACTTACACTGTGTGGACCTGAGAGGCTGGTATAGAGTCGGAATCTGCAGGTGGTGAGTCACCGAGCACGTGTGAGGTGCAGCCAGGCCAGGGGGAAAGGATAGCTCATGTGTCAGCTCACCGGAGGGTGAGGTCACAAACGTGTTATAATACACAGGACTCAGATGTGAACATTGCTGGAACAGCACACAGGAGAATGCTGATGGACATGTACACTGAGATACTTTGTCCATTGACAGGCCTGTCAGACAGTCTGTTATCACTGTCTCGGAACATGGAGGAGTCCGGCTCCAACATGGCGCAGGACATTGCACAGTGCTTGAAGCCCATACTTTCCCCTGTGGATGCGGTCACTAACTCCATGATAGCAGTAGCGGACCCAGCCCTGATACAGTGTCTGGTGAACATTGTCTCAGCTTCCACTGCAGCACAGACGGCAGACACTCAACGTTCATTGCAGCAGCTTTTTCGGGAGCAGTGAGTGAGCGAGTGAGCAGCTGAGAAGGTCAGTTTGAAAGTAAATTTAATTTCCTTTTGTTTTTCGGCGGAGGCCAGGGGGCTGCTGGGTAAGTAAAACACTATATATTTGGGCGGTTTCTGAACCCGAGACACCACACTTGTCGTGTCTCCCACCCGCCCTCCTCCTCTAACCAAAAAAAAAGGACTCGGTGGGGTGTTTATAAGGTAAGGCTTTTTCGATTTCTCTGGTTTATTGTGATTGGTAAAAACTTTTCGTTCCTTTTTCATTTAACTAAGTTAAGCTGAAGATTAAAAATGGCAGGAGATCTCAGACCCGTGTCATGCTCCTCTTGCTCAATGTGGGAGCTCAGGGACACGGCTGATGTCCCTGACTCCTTCACGTGCAGGAAGTGTGTCCAACTGCAGCTCTTGTTAGACCGCATGACGGCTCTCGAGCTGCGGATGGACTCACTTTGGAGCATGCGCGATGCTGAGGAGGTCGTGGATAGCACGTTTAGTGAATTGGTCACACCGCAGATTAGGATTGCTGAGGGAGAAAGGGAATGGGTGACCAAAAGGCAGAGAAAGAGCAGGAAGGCAGCGCAGGAGTCCCCTGCGGTCATCTCCCTCCAAAACAAGTATACCGTTTTGGATACTGTTGGGGGAAATGGCTCACCAGGGGAAGGCAGCAGTCGCCAGGTCCATGGCACCGTGGCTGGCTCTTCTGTTCAGAAGGGCGGGAAAAAGAGTGGAAGGGCTATAGTCGTAGGGGATTCGATTGTAAGGGGAGTAGATAGGCGGTTCTGTGGTCGAAAACGAGGCTCCCGAATGGTATGTTGCCTCCCAGGTGCACGGGTCAGGGATGTCTCAGATCGGCTGCAGAACATTCTAAAGGGGGAGGGTGAACAGCCAGTTGTCATTGTGCACATAGGCACTAATGATATAGGTAAAAAACGGGATGAGGTCCTACAAGCAGAGTTTAGGGAGTTAGGAGCAAAGTTAAAAAGCAGGACCTCAGAGGTAGTAATCTCAGGATTACTACCAGTGCCACGTGATAGTCAGAGTAAAAATGAAAGAATAGTCAGGATGAATGCGTGGCTTGAGAGATGGTGCAGGAAGGAGGGGTTCAGATTTTTGGGACATTGGGACCGGTTCTGGGGGAGGTGGGACTATTACAAATTGGACGGTCTACACCTGGGCCGGACTGGAACCAATGTCCTTGGAGGTGCTTTTGCTAACGCTGTTGGGGAGGGTTTAAACTAATGTGGCAGGGGGATGGGAACCAATTGAGGTCAGTTGACAGTAAGGAGGTAGTAACAAAAGCCTGTAAGGAACTAGATAATGAAGTCAGTGTGACTAAGGGGAAGAACAGGCAGGGAGCAGATGATGAATATAAAGGGACTGGTGGTCTGAGGTGCATTTGTTTTAATGCAAGAAGTGTAGTAGGTAAGGCAGATGAACTTAGGGCTTGGATTAGTACCTGGGAGTATGATGTTATTGCTATTACTGAGACTTGGTTGAGGGAAGGGCATGATTGGCAACTAAATATCCCAGGATATCGATGCTTCAGGCGGGATAGAGAGGGAGGTAAAAGGGGTGGAGGAGTTGCATTACTGGTCAAAGAGGATATCACAGCTGTGCTGAAGGAGGGCACTATGGAGGACTCGAGCAGTGAGGCAATATGGACAGAACTCAGAAATAGGAAGGGTGCGGTAACAATGTTGGGGCTGTACTACAGGCCTCCCAACAGCGAGCGTGAGATAGAGGTACAAATATGTAAACAGATTATGGAAAGATGTAGGAGCAACAGGGTGGTGGTGATAGGAGATTTTAATTTTCCCAACATTGACTGGGATTCGCTTAGTGTTAGAGGTCCAGATGGAGCAGAATTTGTAAGGAGCATCCAGGAAGGTTTTCTAGAGCAGTATGTAAATAGTCCAACTCGGGAAGGGGCCATACTGGACCTGGTGTTGGGGAATGAGCCCGGCCAGGTTGTTGAAGTTTCAGTAGGGGACTACTTTGGGAATAGTGATCACAATTCCGTAAGCTTTAAAATACTCATGGACAAAGACGAGAGTGGTCCTAAAGGAAGAGTGCTAAATTGGGGGAAGGCCAACTATACCAAAATTCGGCAGGAGCTGGGAAATGTAGATTGGGAGCAGCTGTTTGAAGGTAAATCCACATTTGATATGTGGGAGGCTTTTAAAGAGAGGTTGATTAGCGTTCAGGAGAGACATGTTCCTGTGAAAATGAGGGATAGAAATGGCAAGATTAGGGAACCATGGATGACAGGTGAAATTGTGAGACTAGCTAAGAGGAAAAAGGAAGCATACATAAGGTGTAGGCGGCTGATGAAAGACGAAGCTTTGAAAGATTATCGGGAATGTAGGACCAATCTGAAACGAGGAATTAAGAGGGCTAAAAGGGGTCATGAAATATCATTAGCAAACAGGGTTAAGGAAAATCCCAAAGCCTTTTATTCATATATAAGGAGAAAGAGGGTAACTAGAGAAAGGATTGGCCCACTAAAGGACAAAGGAGGAATGTTATGCTTGGACTCAGAGAAAATGGGTGAGATTCTAAACGAGTACTTTGCATCGGTATTCACCGAGGAGAGGGACATGACGGATGTTGAGGTTAGGAACAGATGTTTGATTACTCTAGGTCAAGTCGGCATAAGGAGGGAGGAAGTGTTGGGTATTCTAAAGGGCATTAAGGTGGACAAGTCCCCAGGTCCGGATGGGATCTATCCCAGGTTACTGAGGGAAGCGAGAGAGGAAATAGCTGGGGCCTTAACAGATATCTTTGCAGCATCCTTAAACACGGGTGATGTCCCGGAGGACTGGAGAATTGCTAATGTTGTCCCCTTGTTTAAGAAGGGTAGCAGAGATAATCCAGGTAATTATAGACCGGTGAGCCTGACGTCAGTGGTAGGGAAGCTGCTGGAGAAGATACTGAGGGATAGGATCTATTCCCATTTGGAAGAAAATGGGCTCATCAGTGATAGGCAACATGGTTTTGTGCAGGGAAGGTCATGTCTTACCAACTTAATAGAATTCTTTGAGGAAGTGACAAAGTTGATTGATGAGGGAAGGGCTGTCGATGTCATGGACTTCAGTAAGGCGTTTGATAAGGTTCCCCATGGCAGGCTGATGGAGAAAGTGAAGGCGCTTGGGGTCCAAGGTGTACTAGCTAGATGGATAAAGAACTGGCTGGGCAACAGGAGACAGAGAGTAGCAGTAGAGGGGAGTTGCTCAAAATGGAGACGTGTGACCAGTGGTGTTCCACAGGGATCCGTGCTGGGACCACTGTTGTTTGTGATATACATTAATGATTTGGAGGAAAGTATAGGTGGACTGATTAGCAAGTTTGCAGACGACACTAAGATTGGTGGAGTAGCAGATAGTGAAGGGGACTTTCAGAGAATACAGCAGAATATAGATATATTAGAGAGTTGGGCAGAGAAATGGCAGATGGAGTTCAATCAGGGCAAATGCGAGGTGATGCATTTTGGAAGATCCAATTCAAGAGTGAACTATACAGTAAATGGAAAAGTCCTGGGGAAAATTGATGTCCAGAGAGATTTGGGTGTTCAGGTCCACTGTTCCCTGAAGGTGGCAACGCAGGTAAATAGAGTGGTCAAGAAGGCATACGGCATGCTTTCCTTCATCGGACGGGGCATTGAGTACAAGAGTTGGCAGGTCATGTTACAGTTGTATAGGACTTTGGTTCGGCCACATTTGGAATACTGCGTACAGTTCTGGTCGCCACATTATCAAAAGGATGTGGATGCTTTGGAGAGGGTGCAGAGGAGGTTCACCAGGATGTTGCCTGGTATGGAGGGCGCTAGCTATGAAGAGAGGTTGAGTAGATTAGGATTATTTTCATTAGATAGACGGAGGTTGAGGGGGGACCTGATTGAGGTGTACAAAATCATGAGAGGTATAGACAGGGTGGGCAGCAAGAGGCTTTTTCCCAGAGTGGGGGTTTCAATTACGAGAGGACACAAGTTCAAAGTGAAAGGGGAAATGTTTAGGGGGGATATGCGTGGAAAGTTCTTTACGCAGAGGGTGGTGGGCACCTGGAACGCATTGCCAGCGGAGGTGGTAGACGCGGGCACGATGGAGTCTTTTAAGATGTATCTAGACAGATACATGAATGGGCAGGAAGAAAAGAGATACAGAACCTTAGAAAATAGGCGACATGTTTAGAGAGAGGATCTGGATCGGCGCAGGCTTGGAGGGCCGAAGGGCCTGTTCCTGTGCTGTAATTATCTTTGTTCTTTATTATCTTTGCCTCAGTGCTGCAATGGAAGCTCAGACTGAGGTCATGAGATCCATGTTTGCTGCCATACAGGATCAGACTGCTGTCATCATGGCTGTGGATCTCAGTGTTCAAAGGAGTTTGCAGGCTCTCACAGCAGTCCAGCAATCTGTGATCCAGTAGATTACTAGGATTACTGATGTGTCGCCCCGTGGGAGTGAGAGTGTCTCCGTGGAGCATGAACCTGCTGTCCTCTCTCATGATGACAGTATTTGTTCTCACTTCACTGTCACTACACCAGTGTCCTTGTTGTTACCCATCAGCCAGCCCAGGCTGCTGCTGTCCATGTCGAGGTGGTGCAGTCTGAATCCGAGCCCTCAAGGCCCAGAGCTGCTCGAGGACGTCCTGCAAGGCCATCTGCAGTCTCCACCAGTGAAGGTCAGCAGCCTTCCACCAGCCATGCTGCAGTCATTGGGGAAACACTGTGTAGGAGCACTGGGCGAGTCGAGGGACCCCATAAGACAGGCACTAAGGGAATACACAATGGTGAATCGTTCAGTTTTGTTTGTATAATTGAATACGTTGGATAAAGATGTTAATGAAAAGGTTTTTGCTGGTGTTTTTTACTGCAGGATGGCGACCAAGGGAACACTGTGATGGAGCGTCTCAGATGGGTGTAATGGTGGAGAATCGGTGATCCATGGTGGGAAAGGGAAGATGTACTGGGCATGCTCACACACCAAATGCACATTAATGGAGTGAGAGTTATTTCAGTTCCTGCACCTCTCCCCATTGACATGGGGGCCCCTCAGAGCCGCCTACACCATCAGGAATTCCGCTATCCTGACAAAGCCACGGGATCTCTCATCCTGCTTCTCCCTGCTGAGGGAGAAATGATGACATAGATGATCACCCTCACCTCCCAGAATTATCAATGGACAAGGCACAGGCCTCGCAACTACTGGTCAGTTAGTTTAACATCAGTGGTGATTAAGGTTTTAGAAACTATAATCAGGGAAAAAGGACAACACACACTTGGAGAGGTTTGTGTAATGTAAGCATTGTCAGCACGGATTTCTAAAAGACAGATCACGCTTGACTGAACTAATTAAATTTATTTGATGAAGTAACAGAGAGGTTTGATGAAGGGAATGTGGTGGATGTTGTATACATGGATTTTATGAAATTATTTGATAAAGTACCACACAAAAGTTTGGCGAACAAAATTGAAGTCCATGCATTAGCATCCAATTGGATCAAATATTGTCAAGGACAGAAAAGTGTGAGTTGTGGGAAATGGTTGTTTTTCAGACTGGAGGATTGTAGACAGTGATGTTCCCCAATGGCCAGTGCTAAGAGCTTGGAATACAGAGTAGAATATCAAAATGTTCCGATCTTGGAGCAGGTGAACGGGAGGATGTTGCAAACCGCCTGCAACAGGATATAGATAGGCTGGCAGAATGGACAGAGAAATGGCAGGCAGAATTTAATACAGAGGTGTGTGAGGTGATCTATTTTGTCTGAAAGAATAGGAAGGCAATATAGACTTAATGGCACAGTTCTAAAGATTGTGCAGGAACAGAGGGACCTGGGGCTCCGTAGGCATTGATCTTTGAATGTGCCAGGACATAATAGGACAGTGTTTTGCAAAGCATATCAGATCATGGGCTTCATCATTAGAGGCAAAGATACAAAAGGAGGGAAGTTATGCTGAAACTTTATAAAGCTTTGGTTAGGCCCCAACTAGAAAACTGTGTCCAGTTCTGGTCACCACACTTTAGGAAGGATGTGAAGGTCCTTGAGAGGGTGCAGAGGAGATTTACCAGAATGGTTCCAGGGATGGGTGGTTTAGTTACAAGGATAGTTTGGAGAAGATGGAGTTGTTCTCCCTGGAGTAAAGGAGATTGAGAGAGATTTGATAGAGGTGTACCAGATTATGATAGGCTTAGAAAAGATAGACAAGGAAAAACTGTTCCCATCACCTGATCAAATTTGAACTAGGGGACACAGATGGAAGGTTTTGGGTAAGAGATGCAGGGGTAATATAAGGAAGAACCTTTTTACACAGTGGATGGTAATAAGTTGGAATTCACTGTCCATGAGGGTGGTGGAAGCTGAGACAATCAATGATTCCAAAAGAAAAC